>NC_079151.1:26121811-26421811 GCF_947563725.1 Argiope bruennichi | reverse complement strand
CATATAATGCAAGTCTTAATACTAACAGCAGTATAAGGCAAATTTTAATAGAACCGTGCATGACATGACATCTTTTCACGAGATACCATTCTTGCTCTAGACATATACTGCAATCCATAGTAGTATTATAATGCAAGCCTTAATAAAACCATGAATCACATTCCGACATCTTTTTTCGAAATATCTTTCTTGCTGCAGCCATATAATGCAAACCAATGAGCTTTAAGCTTGCATGACAATTCTCTTTTTCTTGATATCGTCAATATGAATGGCAAATTGCGACGCCATCTTCTTCACCATCCGGTCATTTTCACTAATATATTCCACTTCAATTATTATTTTTTATTTCTTCTTCATTTTGCTTATTTTTAATTTTTTAGAAATTATCTTAATCATAATGCCTATGCACATAATTACTAATGAACATAGAAAGCTTGCTGAATGACAGGAAACACATTTCTCAAATTTATTTCAAAATATTATTTCACAACATTCCTTTTATTGAATTTATATACAATGTGTTTTTTTTATCATTGGTTGCTCAATATATTTTTTAAAGTAAAACATTAGTTCAATTAGCATCTCAAATAAAATAAAAGATAATCTGTAATTCATGCATCCGTTGAAATATATAAACTCCTAAACATTCTGCTATTCACAAGATATTATTCATGAAGTAAGTTGTGAAAAAATGACAAATTTTGAACTTTATCATTTCCTTGTTGGAAGAAAACACCTTTTTAATGCATATTCCGCAAAATGTATTACAAAATAAGGAAAAAGGCATTATTTTTACACCACGTTTGACAAACAAATAAACATCGTTAAAATTAGGTGCCTAACTCCAACTTAATGCAGAAAATATAATGCCACCGCAAACAAGATACTCGAGGAAACCTAATTTACATGATTTAAAAGAAAACACCCTATATACATGCTGATCATAAAGGTAACAGCCTTAGTTGACAGAACATTACTTGTAAGTGCCAACAGCTGCAAGGCTCATAACTCCCTGGATATATGTAGGAAAAGATTTTGCGACAACTTTTATCGATTAAAGTCAAAATGTGCCACCAAAACGGCGTTCAGAACACTTCCATCAAAGTCGTAGAGCGCCTCTTTAAATTTAACGTCCCTCTAAGTCGAACGTAAAATTGATTGTGTAAACATTTTTAAGGTTTGCCCAGAATATTCAAATTTCAAACGGGAGAAGCACAGTTTGTGCCTTAAACGAATCATAAATTGAACGTATTTTTTCAGGCGAAAGTAGGGTGTGTGAAATGTGTTGATAACGCTAAAGGGAGGGGGCAAATATTAAATACCTCAAATTCCGCCAGAGGGAGGAAACATATTTGATTATGCTTATCAGTGTCAAATTTCAAATTAAGCATTTCATAGCAAAAAAAAAACCTAATCAAAAATTTAAATTCTAGGATGTAAATGCATTTATATACAATTCACATTTTGTTCTAGGCATAATGAATTCCAAAAGTCTTTAAATAAATAATTCAATCTAACACTCTGATCCTATATTATGGATTTACAGGACAACTTACACATTAGTGCATATTACCTTAAAAAAATTATACACTACAAATTAAAATTGGGCATAGTTTTCGCATTATAAAGTATTGGTTTTAGATTGTAAATTTAAAAGGAACTAAAAAAAAATATATTAAAATATTTTGATGAAAAAATTCTGTGCTATATGTAAATTTACAAGCAATATATATTTATTACATGTGTTTTTACATTTGTTACAATGCGTATATTTTATATTTTTAAAGCGGTATCTAGGAAATGCATTCCGACGTTCTCTAAATAAAGAAATAAAGCTAGCAATCTATGTTCACATAATAATTATGAATGCATTTCAGTATATTTTTAAATATTGATTTTACACTTTATATACTATACATTAATCTTACAATAATTATCACTTTCAAAAAATAGCTATGGTTTTCTGGATTATAAAGCGAGTTTTGAAAGAAACGAGAAAAAACAAAATTATATACAATTATTTTTTTAAAAAAAATTTCAAACTACTTGCAAACTGATTAACAAATATATTTATTATTTTTAAGCTAAATACAAGAAGCCCAGTTTTCAATTCATTGTTGATTTAATTTACAAAAAAAATCAAATAAAAATGTTGCAAATTTGTGACTATAACGAAAAATGAATTCTCGAAATAAAATATTTTTAGGTTCTTTTATTTCCAAATATCTTATAGTAATTAGAAAAGTGAATTATTAAAGGCATTGCGGCTTCTGTATTGTCTTGTTGAAAAGTTCTTTCAAATGCACATAGTTCTCCAATACTTTGAATAACATTTTTTTCAATATTTCTGGGCAATGTTACTATTTCAAAATAAACATAATTTAACGTACAATCGAAAATGCCATTTACTAGACAGTCACAAAACTCATAAGTTATCTATCTTAAAATAAAGTTTATGTTTTGTATTATCTGACTGCTAATGTCACTCACTTTATTTGAATCCCGGATACTATGCAGTAAAGTAGATATTCTTATCAGAAGCAAGAAGCTAACAACCATTTTTTTTAAAAAAACTGAAATCATTTTATTTCTGGAAAAAGTACAACATCGTTGCCACTCTAGCTAAACTAAAAAAAATATTACAGTGTTACCATTTGCTTAAAATTTTGAATTACAAAAGTAAATATAATACATAACTTTATAAATTCAGACTTTTATTTACAAGGCATGAATAAAATTCAGCTTATTGCTTAAATCAATTCCCCTTATTTGACAATAGAAAACATTTGCTTTATACTTCGTATAAATTCGTAAAGTCTTGCGATAAAAATTTTATAAATTTCGATTTTTTTTTTATTGTGACGGAACATCAGAAAGTAAAATGCGAAAATACTACTTCTTTGAGCAATGCATCTCTTCTTGGAGGAAGCCTTAATATTTCTTCTAAATATCAACACAAAATTCGAAAACTTTCCTACTATTGAAATGTTCAGAAAGTGTTGACTTCAGACATATTTTATTCAACTTTGGAAAGGGAAAAAGAAGATACGCATTCAGATATATAAATGTATAAAATATTCCTAAGACGAATCTGTTATCAGGAACATCTGCGCGTGAGTCTTAACACCTTACATTCCAAAAGCAAAAATTTGAATTCTTTTCCTATTATACATTACTTTTCCTTTATTCCTTTCATCGAATGTCGTTTCCAAGACGAAGAAATAATAGAAGAGCCCAAAGTTATTTCTCGAAAAGCAAATTACCAAAAGAGTTAAAAGCAGAAGAGATCTCATTTAATATGGCTCGGAAAACAGCTGAAATTAACTATTCCCAAGCAGAAAATTTAAATAAATATATTTTTATGATTCTAAAAATTTTCTTAACATTTTTTGGAACCTTTGTTATTCATTTTACAACAAATTTAAAAAATAATTTCTTTAAATGAATTATAAGTCTTTTTCTTTCTAATTTACAAGCTGGTTTTGAAAGAAAATTAGTTGATATTAGAGGCTAAAGCTATGAAGGAAACAAAAGTCTTGTTAACATTATACAAAAAGTACAAAAATTCAGACTCCCTGTTTCGAAGATAAATGAAGACAACTGTGGGGTGGCTCATATAATTTTAAAACGAGGTAAACTACCGAGAAAAGACATTTATAACATATTTTGTAAATCTTTTTTCTTATTTTGCATGTGATTCCCCACAATTTTACATTTCATAAATTAAATATTAATAGTTACACACTTTATTTTTATTCTATTAACATTTCTGCTATTCAATTTCGTACTTTTATTTTATTCATAGTAAACGAGGATTTGTCTTGATAGGATAACCGGAGTTTTTAGGCCCTAGTTAATCGAATATATGTTTTGCAAGAGACTTAGATCACATAATTGCGCCAGAATTAAAATTTCTTCTGCTCTTGTGGTATGCACATCTAAAGAAGTGATAATGTTTTTGATTTTATACTTATCAAACTACCTTGATTCAAAATCAAAAGACCCATTCCATCATTATTTAAAGTATTTTTAAAATAGGGTGTTAATTCAAAAATGTGAATTTATTCACATTATGCCCTATATGTTAGCATCTGTAAGAATGGAATTATATTTCTGATAAGTGTATTTTATCATTTATGACACATAATTCATTTATTTCCATTCCCATTTATTTATATTTTCAGAAAATTATTTTATATTTTGTGTCATTTCTGAAAGATAAATTTATTGAACAAAGACAAAAACCTTTTCCTCAAATAGGAAATGATAATTCTTAAAAATAAATTGAAAATGGTATTGAATTTTCTCTTGTAAATATCTATCTCAAAAGTAAAATCTTTATTTTAAAAATAACATTTCATAAAAATAGTAAAGCAAATTTAATGGATGGAACACTGAGCACTTCTGCTAACTTAATAAATGTTATTGTCCTACCAATTTGCCTAAGTGTTGCCAGTTTAAATTTTTTTTAAGCCACAAGCGAGTTTCTTACTTAAAATACACGATGTTAAGATAACCAGTTAGAAATTGATTTTAAAGTGGCTTTTTACCAAGAGACTTGAAAAAACAACCACACACAAAACAGCGTTAACTTGGGAGAAGAAAAAATATCCCACTAAAAAATATGTGCTTCAGATTTTTGATCATGAACAAAACAGCGCTGCTGCATTACATCAGAGTGACCTGAGTAAACTGATGCTGTTCTCTTTAGCTTTTAGTTTTTATAAAAGTTTTTGAAATTCTGGTTTTAAAAGGTGAAAAAAAAAAACTAAAAACATTCTTAAGTTACTTTGAAACGCATGGGAATAAGAACTTGACCGAAAAAACTTAAAAACTGACTTATAAAAGAAGCGATTATCTTAATAAAGAAGTAAGTTTTTTCCATAAATCAATATCGATAAAGTTCTAAGAATCCTTGATGATGTGCGAGTTGTTTTATAGCACTGAAGTAATCAGCAAAGGGATATAGTATGTTTATAAATAGAATGCCATAATAATATTGATTTGTGAGAGTAAAAGGAAGAATAGATGGCTAAATAGAATGTTTTGCTGAGTTTCAAGAATATGAATTTTAGAAGAAGAAAAATATCAACTTTGAATAAAATGCGATCCATTCTTAATCAACTTTATATTATAATGATGCATTAATTCAAAAAATTAAAATAATAATTATGGAATCAGATTTATTAAGAGCTAAAATAATATTATCAATAAGATTTATTTTTCTAGATATTATATTGCCATTGTTTTCAACACTTTATCTCATATTTTAGCATATTTAAGGAAATAAGACCAATGTTTAGATGTCTGTGAAATGAAATTATTAACTATTGTACTATGAGAATGTATTTTATCTCTTAATTTTTACTTCACTTAATTCATATATCATTTTATAACAGGATGAGCCTTTTTGTTAACAGAGAAGCAAGTACTATGCAAATCTTTTAGCAGAGAAGCAAATCCTTTTAGTCTAATGATATTTCTATAAAACTGTTTATCGTTTCCTGTAAACAAAATTGCTGCTCATAATGTACAACATGAAATAAAAGTGACTTAATAGAGTCAAATAAAGTAGCCGACTACGTTCGAAGCAATATTTTTGAAAAATTGGATTTTTTAAAACCTGTTTATGGTTTTTAGATGTATTGTCAATTATAACCACTATATATACAAAAAAAGTATTTGGAAATATAATATATTTTGAGAAATAGGAAAATTTGTAGTAAATTTTAATTAAATTTAATCTAAACGGTTAACACTCTACACAAAATTGTAATGCAGCTATCCTATTTTTCTTTGTACACAAGTTATAGAATATAATGATGAATGAAATGAACCAAAATCTAAGAAATTATGGGAAAAATGTACGTATATATACATTTTTTCCATAAATTTACAACTTAATTTTTCTAAAAACACCTATAAATAAAAAATTATTCCCCAACAATAAAACTTTTGGTTCATTTCATTGCCCACAGTATTTAAAACACACGCTGAAATTTTTATGTAAATACCTCTATTAGTTTTTGAGATATCATGTTAACGGTGGAAAATTTTTATAAAAATTAAAGTTTAAGAAAATTGAAGTTAAAGAAATATTTTAGCTAAAAGATTTTTTAAAATTATCCTGGATGATAGATCAGACCTTCCTTTTCCTAGAAAATACTATTTTGGAAAGAGGAAAGCCTGAACTACAAGAAATAATAATAAGAAGAATTCGCCATTGTGGTCGAAAACCAGTGTTTTTAACGTAGTCGGACCCCTTAGAGTAGCAGGATCTTTCCCAAATGTCAATGTAAATCAAAAGTTTACATCAACATCCAACTTAGCAAAATAAAAATCCCTTCTAAATGCAAATTTCTAAATTAATAAATTTCATTTGTTTATTTCTTTGCAACTTTTTTGGATGTCAATGCTTGCTATAAAGTTTAATCTGAAAATTCCTAAATTTCGTGGCAAATTTATCTAATAAGAAGACTATAAGTCTGTACTTATTTTTTTATTAATAAATAATAAATATCAATTTCAATGGAATTCCTTAAACCAAGAAAACTTTCCTAAATTTTATAAATTCAGTTTATTATTTTTGAAATGCACTTTCCAAACTTAATGCATTTTGATAAAATCTAAAGCATTTAAATCATTAAAAAGCGACAACGAAACTCCTTGCTAACTCTTAAATGATAATGCTTTAGATTGATAAAAATCATCCGAATCTTTATTGTAAGGTTAATAACGTGCATATAAACAATACGAGAAATAATACCTTAGAATTCAAATATAAATTCAGTAATTCACAAATTTTATACACAATAGAGTATGACGTGTAGCAGATAGGGTTAAGTATTCAAAAGGAGAGGGACATACTTTGAGAGTTATTCGGATATTTCGAGAAAACGTAGTACATTTTATTCAAAAAAGAAATAATAGAACATTAATAATGCAGTTTTCTATATGGTAAGATAATGGAAAAGATATAAATATAAATATTGTAGCAATTTCATTAAAATATATTTTATCATACAATTTTTACAAATATAGATGCACCTTTGAAGAATAAATTTTTGTTAAATACTTTCATTCGACAGTACATATTTTTTTCATTATTTTGTGCTATAACGTATATGTATCCATTCTATAGCGCTATAATACATATTTATATCCAAAAATTTATGTACCGCACACTACTGTGAGATAAATCTTAGTATATGGCTATGAACAGAATATTCTTGTTCTAGTATCTTATTAAACCTGTTCAGTTTATAGAAATTATTAAAGAACACTGGGGATTTATCTATTTATACACAAAACAATTATTCTATTTTCATTCAATAGAAACCCCTTACAATTCTATAACTATTGATTTAAAAATTAATAACAGTAGTTTTTTAGCATAAATATTTTTTTTATTATTATTTTTTAAATTTTATATATATTCGCGGCATTCTCATTTCAGATTCCTAATGATACTTCCCAGCAGACAATTGTTTAGAAATGCTTTATGTGTCCATGCTTTAATATTGTCGTCCACCGGCTCCTTCATCCAGTTTATTCCTTGAATGTTTCAAAAGCATTCCCGAAATTCTCATTGAGACTCCGAGTCTGTAAACGTCGACCCTCGGGGTTAAAGGCAGCACAAAGTGGTAGAGCAGAATGAGAAGGAGCTCGATATGCATAAGCATACTCTTTCCCCAGGAGGAATTCATTTACGGAGAAGTAGGAGAATACCTTTCTGCAATCATAATTTCATCCAGAACAGACTGCAGCCATGTCCATGAAATTGCCCCAGGTCACCACAAGGGGTTACTGCAAAAGTATGTCGAGCATAGATGGCATAATGGCGAGATTAAAGCTTAAAATATTTCGTTTGCCTTTTTAGTACAGACCGTAATGAGAAAAAGATGACATAGCTCTGAGCTCAGACGCATTAAGGATATATTTATAACACATGAAAGTAAAAGAAAGAAAGATAAAATATGTCTTCCATTACTAATAAATAAAATATTTAATATCTACCGTGGAATGATTAGACTTTGAAATAAATGGATTCAGTAATTAATCCGCTACTCGCAATATCCTCCAAAAGATAATAATTTCAAATATAGTAATATTCATTTTAAATGCTTCATAGATTTAGAATAATAACTGTTTTGATCAGGCGATATTTGAGTAGATTTGAGATTCATTTCATTTGAAAATTTGGCAATAAAATTAACTTAAAATTGAATTTTATACATCAATAATACCAGCTAGTAAATAAATTATATCGGAATATTATATTGAAATATTGCATTTATATTTTTATAGTATTTTTAAAGGTAACCTAGGAAACAAAGTGAGATCAGAAACAATCTAATTTACATTCTAGAATGTTGGTAGTAATGTAAAGAATTAGAGACAATATGATGGCTGAATAATAGTATGATAATGAATAATTTATCTATAAAGTAATTCTGCATACATATTTTTTTAAGTTTCAATATGCACTGCATTTTTTATAATAAAATACAAATACATTAATTTCCTTAAATGCGGAATATGCTAAAACATTGATAAAACGACTGGGATTTAAATATGTCGCATGCTTCATTTCTATTGATTGCATTAACAACGGAAATGAATAAGAAATATATTATGAAGATACGATGAAGAATCAAACATAATTCATCGAAATACTCATTTTGCTCAGTTGTGTATATTTCTAAATTCATATCATATAATATCATTCGCGATGAAATATTTATCTTAATCAGTAATTATATTGAAATTTTAATTGATTTTTAATTTGAAATACTTATATTTTCATACCATCTAGCTAGCTATAAACCATGCATACTGTATACATTGAAAATTCTTCAGTAATTCTATTTGTGTATCCTATGCATAAATTCTTTATTTTATAAAAAAAAGAATCTATACATTGTATCTATATATAGATAGCTTTTATACATATTCTAAGTATCTTATATAGATGTGTATTTTATCTTATAAGATTATGAAATTGAATCCAATTTATATCTTTTTTTGTCAAGTCCAGACGTAATTTTTTTAATAGAGAAGAAATAATAATAAATTGCAATGGCCTGTCTTAAAAACAAACATTATGAAATAAAAAAGCGGCATGAAAAATGGTATGTAGACTGTTAAATCTATGGAATATTTTCCATGCAATATTTGTAAATGAATTTATTCACTTTTATTATTTATTATTAGAGTTTTTATCTGCTTAAAGTGTGATATGTGATATGTCTCTGTAAAGTTCATTTTTATATAAATATTATGAACTTTCTTTATTACTGAGAAATCACATTTACCAGACCATTAAGAAATTTTATTTAGTAGAAGATCCATTTAAGGTCTCTAAATCTAAAATGCTCACTGCCTCTAAATCTAATGGGTAATGGTGATCGAAAGCTTCACGAATACTTTGCAAAATTGAGTACAAAAGTGACATTATTATCTGTAATCCTTCAATGCTCTCTTACATTTGATTTCCAAGTATCATTTCTATATTCGAGAATATATAAATTATCTTGAAAAAATTTAACAGATATAATATTGAAATGTTTTCATGAAATTCATAATTTTTGAAGAAACATTCCTGCATTCTTGAAATTCGTTTTTAATGGATAATATTGAAAATTTTGAACTTAGTTTCAAATGTGTTAACCTTAAAAAAGATGTAAACAAAACAGATATTTTTAAAGCTAATATTCTTTGTCTATTTGTCTATATCAAATTATTTCAATTCATTGCCAAAATGATTTGTACAAAATAAAATTTGCATATTTAAATAATTTTAGATTTTGCTATAAAAAAGCATTTATAACTCTTAAGAAGTTTTTTTAAGAATAATGAATAATTAATTAACTAAAATAGTACTAAATAATTAACATGAAAGGTGAAAAAAATTAAATTTTAAAAATAAATGAGAACTTGTCACCTCTCGCCATTTCTGAGGCTTTAAGAAAACTGTCCATGAAATTTATTGATTTACATCCTGTTTTAAGTCTTACCATTTATAAATTTTACTTTGTAATTGCACAATATAGTGAAATACGTTGTATAATAGATGGAAAAAATGTGATACTTCTTTGTAATGCAATTACGTTAATACTTAACTCCGAGTGCAAATTTGTTTATATATTATTTCTTGAAGTAGTAGTATTTATTAGATGTAATGATAATTAGATATAATACGAAGTGTTTTCTGCAATTTGTATAGTAACAAAATCTATTAAAATCTCTTTTTATTTCAGAAGCTAAAATTAAATTAGTTAGATTTTATTCACTCTATTTCAGATTTCTTCTGTCTATTTAAAAACTAACATTTTGATGTAAAATGAAGTTATACTTTTTGGAAGTGGAACATTTCATTGAGACTTTCTAAGCAATGCATCTATCCTTAAGGTTTCGGTAAAACGTTTATTTCCACAACATGTCTAGAGAAAGACTAAAGCATCCTCTTATCAAATGTCATAGAACATGATCTAAAGATTTTCGACTTTGCAAAACAAATATAATCGAAAATATTTCACATTCAAATAAATATTATTGGCTACCGATGAATAATTGCCTGTATTTTTCAGTGTCTATAAAGAAAGTGAAAAATAAAAATAAACAAATGATATTTAATTATAATAACTAAATAGGAAAAACTTTGAAAATTTCTTCAAACATTAAAATGCTTAATCTATTTCCATTTGAATGTTATTTTTATGCAAACAAACTCAAAGTCCATGAAAACAACACGTACCATTAGTTAAAACATTCTGACCAATCCTAAAAGCGTTTTGAAGATGTCATATCAAATGGCTTCCCAAGAGAAATGATTGACATATGAAATGACCTTAGGTTATCTGATTGTCCAGTTAGCTGGAGTGAAATAGAAAAAAGGGAGGTGTCAATATTAGTTTGTTGTTTTGTGGACTGCGAATTCTTCCCAAGAAACATCGTAGGATAAAAAAGGCTTAATTCAAGAAGATGAGAAGAAATAGAAATCCAGACAAAAGGTGGAAGAATAGTGTTCGCAGTTCGGAGTGACAGAAATGGTAATGACGAATATTCTTGTATGTACTGCATACTGAGTGTTTCAGAGATTCAAATATAATAAATAAGGTTCCCTTATTTTATTAAAGCTCTTGTTCTAAGATGATGTTATCAAAATGCGTTTTAAGAATTTGTCAAGATGATCTGATAATGAACTAACAAAAATTGTTGAATTATTGAAAACATGACTTTTAAATAAGTTTTATATATCATAGGATATAATTTTAGAAATATTTCGATAAAAAAAAGGCTTTTTTAAAAAAAAAAATAATTGACAGCTATGAAGACAGTATGGTCTGGTTATTGAGAATTGTTCAACATAAGATCATAAGTTATTAAAAATATTATTTATTTAAAAAGGCAATGAAATAAATGTTTTTAATTTACTGCTATCTATCAAAAATTTATAGAAAAAAAAGACAGAAAAAGCAATTGATGATATTTATATTCACATGGATACCTACATTTAAATGTGAGCTTGCAGCATACGTGTTTATAAAGTCACCATTGTATCATTTAGTTTCTGATTCATTTAATCTATTGATGAAACACATTGATTTTGAGATGTCGATATTTATTTGCATTAAAGTTCTATTCCTTATTGCTATAAATTTCATTAATTTATTAAAGAAGTTGAATAACGTATCATAATAAATAAATAAAAAATATACACAGTTAACCTATTTCTAGAGAGAGTTAAATTACAAAATAATACCATTAATTGGAAAAAGATTATATTTTTAAAAAAGAAAATTAGAAAAAAATCAATATTTCTAAAAATTCTTGAAAAGATTTAAAAATTCTCTGTGACTACCAAAAAAAAAAAAAAAAAAAAAAAAAAGAAAGAAAAATAGAAGTGCCAAGCAACAAGTTTTGACTCAAGATGCTAGAAAATCTATGTGTGGGTGAAATAAATATCATTGTGCAGTTAAATCATAAAATAATGCAATATGACTAATTTTTAAATAAGATCAAATGTGACGTTTTAAGGGCCTTAGTCTTAAAACAAAAATTTCACAAATAAATAGATTGCGCTTATCCCTCAAAGGTTGCAAAGATTTAATTATGCTAAAGCCCAAATTATCTTGTAAACGAAAATTCGTATTATGAATACAATTCATGTACGATAATATAATTTTTGAAATATTTATTGTTTGAAATATGATTAAGTGGGTTCAAAGTATAAAGAATAAAAAATGATGTAAAATTTTAACTGAATGAAAAAAACTGGTTAATATAATATGAGTTATCCTAATACTATATTATAAATATTTATTATTATATAATAAGTATTATGTATATTAAAATACTTATTATTATTTTAATAATAAGTATTTTAATTGGTTTTTCTTCTTTTGTTTTGAAGTTTGCTGAAAATTACTTATAAAACAACATTTACACATTTACATTTACATTACATTTACACTTTCATTTATACATTTTTGGATTCAAATTAAATAAAGAATAAAATTAAATCCCTCGCTTCCATTTCCTTAATTTAATTGTTATTTTAGGTTTCTAAAATTTAAATATTCTATCAACCATAAATTATAGTAGTTAAGTGTTTTAATAATATGGTTGTGCTCATTAACATCAAATTACTACAAAGAGTGTAAAACAGGTAAAAAAAATTGCTTCATACCTCCGTTAAAAATTACAATTTTTATATAATGCATTCAATTTATAAATGAAAAAAATATAAAATACTACATTTATATTTTTACATGAAACATAATTCTGAATTTCCTATCCTATGCTTATTAAAATCATCTTAAATATGTTCGTTTGATTTTAAAGAATCTTGAGTAAAACTTGCCTCTTATATTTCCAATTATTTATATTTAAATGATTTCTCAAACAATTAAAAACTAAACTCATTTATGAGGATGAAATTGAATAGAATTCATACTTTATGGAGATTTACTTAATTATTTAAATAAGGTTTTATCTAGTACGAAGAAATCAAATACTCTTGGGAATTCTCGAAGACATTTACAGTTCAATAGTCTCTTTTCTATTAGTCTAATTACTCTCCGTTGTAATGTCTCAGAATCCCTTGAGTTTCAAGATGTGATTAATTTTCTACTGCAAATGGTACGAAATGCCGTTTCAGTCTGAAACTATTGAGTCTGATGTGAAGTATTTCGTTCATTCATTCTGCCCATTTGAGTGTTAGTGGCTCGTTTTTCTAGAAATCAAGTCAAACGGTGCAATTGTTTTTAACGTAAAATCTCTTTGTTTAAGGAATTTAAGAAAATGCACTTTATGATAAATGATTTTTTAAAAACTTTAGGATTTTTATTTAATAATATATGTTTCAGAAGAAAGATAATAGCTTGAAAGAAATCATTAGAATTAATTTAATTTTATAATCGCATTTTTGCCTAAAACATATTTTCTGGAAAAGTTCATTAACAATTCATCTTTATCAAAAGAAATATTCCCAAATTACTATTTTAAATTATCTGACTTTTTTCATCCGGTGCTTATATGTATTTCGATAATTTTTTTTTCACTTTAAAAAGACATTAATTGAGAAAAATTGGTGCAATATATATCAATCAAAATATTTTCCATCATTTTCTACAACTGTTTTTCCCATTTTCATCCAGTAATTCTTTTAATTTATTGTCTAAGAATTTTTTTTTGGTTCTCTAGGCCGTCCTTGTCCTTGTCATCGTAATCACCACTCTTAAATATTTGAAACCAAATTCGACAATTAGGATATGACAGAGCTGCATCACCATAAGTTTCAAAAAATGTCTGATGGGCTTCGGAAACAGATTTCTTCAAATGAAACAACAACAACAAAAAAGCAATTAATTTCGAAAATGCAGTTTGAATTGTTCCGTGATTTGGGTCTTTATACACTGAATAACTCAATAATACTAAATGGAAAACTTTCAAAATGATAACAATAAAGTAACAGTAATTTGGTAAAACCCCAAACCATTGTCGTTTATATAGATATATACTTCGCATGTTTACCAATAGATGTCGCTGATTAAAATACATGTAAGCATCTAACATTACGGTCACTAAGAGAAATCAAAAGTTCGAGACTGGGATATTTTGTATACATAAATTCTATGCATACAAAATGCGGAATGAAAGTTAAAATAATGAGACCACAGCTCATTATATAATTTGGTTCTCTATCGACAGCACCATGACATGAAAATTTCCCCTCGTTTAACTTCAAAGCAAGCTGGAATTTCACTGAAGGAAACTTAACCTCATTGAGTAAAGGATTTTATATTTTAAGGAAAGAGAAGCTTAGTTATTCGGATTACGTATTTAAGATATTGCAATACTATGTTTAATTACTATAAGAATAGGGTAAAGCAGAACCTAATCCATGAATGAAATATCCAATTAGAGAAATTGCATCTAACTATCCAATTATAGGAAATTTTCTAGAGATATAATAAATAAACAAAATGTTAGTTTTCCAATATAAAGCATTTAATGAGTTAGATTTCGGCATTTTATTTACAGTTTCGAATTTCACTTTCTCAGAATAAAAATGATTCAAATCTGCGAATTATCACCAATAAATAGAAGAAAAGAATCAGATTATATTAGTGGACCAAAGACCTGAATTATTTCATCATTAAAAGAGAACACAAAATATTGTAAGAAAATGCTTTTGCCAGTAAATTTTAGCTAAATGGATTGGTTGATTTATCATGATTATTGAGGAAAGTGTAACATTTTGGCTGAAATGTAAAAAAATAAAATGGTTAAAATCAATCCTATTTTGGTCAAAAGACTAAGCCGGATAAAAATATAAGTGATATTTTTCAATATTTTGTAAAATTTATTATTAAATTGATAAATATGAAGACAAATAATTAAGAAAAATAAGAAATTGGAGCAAGTAAAAATTGGAAAAAGTGTTACATTTTATAAATGAATTTATATATAATTGAATTATAAGGAAATGAAAAATATTTTGTTGGTAATGATATTCTAGAATGTCTTGAAACATTGATTTTTAAGAGTAAAAATACAGCCGCGTAATAAGTTTAAAAAAATTCAAAGTGTGTTTGATACATTTCTGAAATTCTATATATAACATTTTTATAAATGTGCAGTTTTACGAGTAAATCAGGTCTGTCATATACGAAAAGAGATCAACTTAACATGGGTATAGAACTATAGATCCCATGAATTAAGATTGATCTTCTGGCTTCAGAATACGCAACAATTATCTGCAGAAATAAAATCTGTACTGACCCTACTTTAGCAGCTTTATTCTCAAATAAATTCTTAAAACTATCCCCTGATGACACGGCATTTTACAATATAATACTTTGGAACTCTTACTGCGAATCGGATGTGAAAAGAATGGAATTTCAGACTTAACAGGACATATTTATTTTAAAAAATATTAGAAAGATTTTGCGAAGCACTTATGATGTCAGAATAAATACAGAAATTACCTTAGGTAAAATTGAAATCTCCTGAAGTATGGAAGACGAAGTTGAATGCAAAAATGAGGCGTTGATATTTGATTCCAAAATAATCTATTGCCAATATGTCCCTCCGCTTTTGAACCATCGGTATAAATTGAAGTATAAGAATATTATTGCTTATGAAGAAAATAATAAAGATTGCTCGAAAGCAATAAGAGCAGTTGCAGTTTTTTCGAAACTAGGGGAAAAGTTAAAAAAAGAGATTTCTGGTAACCCAAGGTGAAAAGGGCCAAGAGTTCAGTAATCTGGAAAACAGCTTTGCTAGGGGTTGAGCAATAGATTAACTCTCTCACTGAAAAGAAGAATGGGAAGGAGGCGAGCATCACATCTCCGGAGGGAAAAGGACATAATAATATTTAAAAAATGTTCAGGAACAAACAGTACTTGAAAACCACATTGGGTGAAAATCATCTTCCTGCTTACAATAAGCAGCAGTTTTTATGGCGTAGCATGAAGACTCTCTACAGATTAAATGCTGAAATCTCCTGATAAAATTCTCAGAGATGAATGATTCAAGTTATCAATTTGCATGAAACAGAAGACGAAACAGATATATAGCGTTCCATACTAAACCTTCAAAATCAGTGCATGATAAAATAACAGCGTGCAAAATGTAGAAAGATACGGGATCAGCATTCTAAAATTTGTGAAAATAGCACCCCTTAGGATAATTAGAGATTTATCACATTTCTTTCGTAATTAGGAGATATTTGAAAGAAAAATGAGCTCACTTTCAGAAACAGCATCTTCAATGAAAGAAATAACAATATTTCGTAGAAAGGACTGAAATCAAGGAGGGGAATGATTTGTTTTCTACAGATGTGGTCACATTTATCATTTTCATAAGAAAATATGGCTTTCTTCTGAAGTATATATGTATGTATGGAAAGTAGGACTCTATTCTTATTACACTAATTTGACAATTTTTAATTGCGATTGTAGGTGTCCTCCAATATCTTTAAGGTAGTTATTTTATAAAAAAAAATCTACTGACATATAATGTGATGGTAAATAATTAATAATGGTAAATAATTTAGAATTTCACTAAAACCTCAACATAAAATAGCCTCAAATTGGAAACCTCCTGTGTGCTTTGGAAAGATACGGTGTCATAAAATCCCATAAAGGAAGGTTACCTTTAAACTTACCTTTTTATGTTCCTGGAACAGGGATTCGGTCCTGGACGCATCATGAACCTTGGAACTCAATAAGGATATTGACAACCGACTCTGATCAACTACAACCTCAATGCTGTCCATAATGTTGCCTGGAATCTATTTACTAAATATCTTTCCTGCAGATAGTGTCAACCAAATCACGTTATTCCCTCGCTTAATACCTAACCACATTGACGGACAGCAACGAAAATAATCGTTGCATCGAGGACAACAATTCACCAGCCGTTAAAGAAATCGCCATATACTGTATTGCACTCTGTTGCGAAACTAGAAGCCAACGGAGTTGCGCCATCTTCTCATGAAGAGCTCTCTCGTTTATCTTGGAGAAATGGAAGTAGGACCCCCCCCCCCCCCAGAAATTGTAGAGAAGAGTAAATGTAAAAAGAATAAAAATTATTGAAACTTCGAAAAAGAGATGATTATGGGATTTCAGCATACTGAGATAAACAACTTAAATAAAAATATTTATATATCATGAAACATAAGGAATACGACGCTTTAAAAAAAAGCATATTCTGTAGGTCAAGAATTGTAGAGTAACGAATTATGAAGTGGTATTTTTCCTTTGCAGTGTTTAAAAATAATAGGAAATTTCCACTCAAATTGCATTTAGCAATTGAGAATAATTTTGAAAGGGTGGCATATGACGTTAAATAGGTTTTACTGAAGCTTTTCTGATTTAAAAATAATGGAGTTTTTATAAATTTTGCTGTTATTATATTTATCAAAAAGTCCTATATTAAGAAATTGCAATTGTGTTTTAAACAGTTTGAGATACCATATATTCTCATTTATTTTTATCTATAACAGTGGGCTGTTATAATTTTCAGATAGTTGATATACACATTTCATGAAAGTTTTCTTCAG
Source organism: Argiope bruennichi (assembly GCF_947563725.1). Classification (NCBI taxonomy): domain Eukaryota; kingdom Metazoa; phylum Arthropoda; class Arachnida; order Araneae; family Araneidae; genus Argiope; species Argiope bruennichi. Next base: position 26,404,239 of record NC_079151.1, on the reverse strand, counting down.
TTTTTCAAGAAAAAAATAATAATTTGTAAGCATAAGTAGAACGATAGCCAGCAGCCTTTTGTCTGATTGTAACAATTGCCTAAATATTGTATTAATGAGCCCTTTTTAATCACTGAAAAAATGCAGATTTCGTATGATAGATTTAAATTGCAGTTTCATTTAAAAATAATAACATTAATTATAATTTGAAACAGTTGTTAAAACACTCAAGTACTCAAAACTTTAATATTCTTGTAACCAAAACTTAACGGAGTAATCACACATAAATATGTACCACTTGTGTTCTTAACCCTGTAGAATTCGCTGATTGTGAAGCCTAATTGATCCGACGAAATACTGATGTTGAGGCAGCTTGCTGTCGAACTATTCGTGAAAAGCTAATTATCGAAAACTGACCCTTCATGAAATGTAGCAGTGTTGGAGCCTCAGGCTAAGAAGCTAAATTTGAACTCTGGGATTGGTTTGTTAAACGAAGCGTTGTCATTCAAAATATGGCAACTGCAGATCCCAATTGTTTCGCATTATCATCAGAGTCCTTTTCTGAATTGAATCCTCTTCGATCGCTTTATCATTTCTGGAATAATTTACATCCTGATGAAGAATGAGTCACGAATCGAAAATTTAGGGAGCTTAATGTAAATTGTCTTGGGAATGAAAGATTCAAGGCTTGCATTAAGTCGCAAGCACACTATTTGAATAAAGTATCTATTTTTGGTGCAGGTCTTGTTAGTTAAACAGATTTTATCCAATTATGATAAAGGAAATCAAATCAAGTTAAAAGCATTAACTAGTGTTAGAAATATCTCGAGGCGAATTGTATAAATAAAGGATTATACCATAATCATTATTTATCTTATAAATCTTATAAAACAATTAAAGTTTTCAATATATAGATTAAATTCTTACTAATTCTAATTACAGCTGAAACAGCTCAATTATTAGTATATTTTATTGTGGATGTAAAGACATTTACTTAATTTTAATTTAACAGTGAATTAATTCTTAGAAATATTTTTTTTCAATAGTTATTCGGTAAAATGAGTATTTGCTGACACATTTGGCCATAGAGAATTTAATGGAAATATTTCTCATGCTAATATTGCAGAGGAGCATGTAATAAATCTTGGAATAGAGCCTTGAATTTTCGATTTTCTTAAAATTTAAAGTGATGTGGGTGTAAATTTCCCAATTCCAAAGTGGATGCCTCAATATTATGAAATAAAATTACAGATTACTTTTATTATACTCTCTAATGTAATGATTTTGATGAAGTGTAAGAATATTATTCAAATAGCATCGATTTCTATTTATTTCAGAGGAAAAACTGAAGAGGGATAAATATAGCATCTCTTGACATATAAAAGAAATGTATTTAAAGTATTTCAAAATAAGTATTTCAAACTAGCAATAAAGATGGTGCAATTGAAGCAATAAAGAGTGATGTGTCATAGTTGCTGTGTTTTAAAATTGTATAATGGCCAAGAAAGAATAAAAGATAGTCAAAAGCGTTTGGGGACATATTTACAGTAAATATCCCAGAACATGATTGTAAATGTGATCATGCAGACCCATCATTGACGTATTAATAGGTCTGAAATAAGAAAAAAATATCGGACATTTTTCTTTTTGAAATTTTTGTTTCAAATTCCAAATGGATGAGATTCTTGAAACGGTCCTGCAAAATAATAATAATAAGATGAAGAAGAAGAATTAGCATCCTTGACCGATAAATTATGCCAGTCATTCAGTGGGACAATTCTGAATAGGAAAACGCATTCCAGTGTTTCATCGTCTATGTTATATTACATATGCATCATCTAAAAGTACATTTAATATTCAAATACACATTTATATTTATATTCTGCGTTATTATTTATAAGAAAGATCAATCTACAATGTATGAGGCTACCTTTCTGTTTTTTAGAATTGTTCTTCTATCCTTGTAAAGCATGTAATGTGAATTTGCAAAATAATTTATATAAATTTAATTATCAAAAATTTCAATTCCAGTTATAGCAATTATTTTAGTAATTCCATAATATCATTTTGAAGAGAATTTAACCCAGAAAGTGATTTATCATATTATATTCACACAGAATTATTTTTTAAACCTATAGCAAAATAACCAGAAGAAAGTATCATGCCTTGCTTCATTTGATAAGAGATTGTTTTTCTTTGTTTAAACTTAACCAATAAGCTTGATTGTATAGAACAGCCAATAAAATGGTGCCTTGCTTTTAGTAAGATTTAGGGCTTGATGCCACGTTTTGAGCTGATAGGAGGCTGTTTTTCTACGGTTTTGTGATTACATTCAAGATAGTCATTTTCTAGTGTGCTTTTCTATTTTAAGAGATGTAAAATCTTTAAAAAAAAGAGAGAGAGAGAGAGAAATAGCACAAATGGTTTACCACAGATTTAAAAAACAATGTAAGGTATTACTATCGCAAGGACAGGACACATAATAATGCCAGCAAGCAAACTGTTGCAAGTCTATCGGCTATACTATCGGCAGTATTTCGTAATTTTTGAAGAAGTATAAAGTAATTCAGTCACTAAAAAATCAAAATGCAAAATTCAAGAAAAAGTTCTCAACACCAAGTGATAATAGAATAATTAAAAGACTGTGTCCATGTAATAAAAAAAAATATATGGGATCATACAAATTGGAATGGTGCTATTTAATGTAAACTTGATTTCAGGAATTTTACTGAGAAAGAATTTTTTTAAATTCAAAGCAAAGATTGAAAATATTAAATAGAGTAAAATCTAATGTTAACTTGATAATATAAAATGGAACAATATGATTTGGAGTGAATAGACCAACATTTAGATAAAGATGGCATTAAATATTTAAGGAGGAAATTCGCATCGTGATTGCATTGCACCTATTGTTCAACACCCAGTTTCTTTTATAATTTGGGAATGTATGACAACAGGGAAGGACAAAATTTCTGTGATGATTGGAAATATAAATGTTTAGAAATATATAAAGGAAATACTCATTCTTAAAATGCTGTTTTCTGCATACGACCATTTCTCAAATAATAAATAATTTATATTTTAATATGATTTAATTTCACGCCATGTAGTCACTGTATGTAAAAATGATTTAAGATAATCATATTTCATTACTGGGATATTCCCAGACCTTAACTCATTCGAAAATTTAAGAAGTAGACTTAAGAACCAGTGACACATAATCAATCCAGTAATAAAACCAAATTAATAGAAGCAATAATAACTGTTGAGGAACTAAAACCATTTGTGAACTCTATGAAGTAATGTTTCAAGCTGTAATTGGTGCTAAAGGTTACCCAATTAAATATTAACTGCCATAAGTGAGTATTTTTGTAAATATTATTTCTTTATATTTCCGTTTTCTTATTTATAACTGCTGTTTCAATGCAAATATCATTATAAAAAATCATTAAATTTTTATTTATATTATTTTTTAATTTATATAATTATTTCAAAAATGAGTTTTTTTTTCCAAGACAAATATTTTTAAAATTTTGGATACTATTGTATATAGAATCGCCATCTTTTTCACTGTGAGTTTTTTGTAATTAAATCTCTTTTAGGCTAAAGAAATCACATATAGGTGGAAAGAAAGAGAATTTATCGATAGATTTTTTACTGTATTATGATTATTTCTCACATCATAATGTTTCAAATATACTCCAATATTTTTAAATTTGTGAAGCCAATTGAACATAATGATACCGACATATTTAGGTTCAATTTGTTAATATTCCAACAAATAGATAATATTATAGAATGGACTTCAGATTTTTGAGCTATAGTCCTATAAAGAAGACGACATTTCTCAAGTTTTCCAAAATTATACAAAATGGAGAGGCATACATTTAATTCCAACGAGATTCGTGTATTATCTTATATTCTTTTCCTACTTAAAGCTGGATTTTTTGATAAATTTCAGTGTTGAACACAGCCCCCGTACTAAGCTATATTCTGTCACATATCTAATTTGTGTAAAACAAACGGAATATATGTGCTAAAAACGTTGAAAATATAACAGTTTCAAAATTTTAGAGTAAAATCATATTATTTAATGGACTCATAAAAAGGGAAGGTTAAAATAAGAGATTTATGAAAAAGTCATTCGTCTAGTAACAAGCAGAGATAAATTGTGTAAAAGAAAAGAAGTACATAATTTTTATTGAAGAACAGCTTTGAATAAATGGCTAAATTCGAATGTAACGAAATGGTTCGATAATATACCGAGTTCAAAGTAGAATTTCATAAGGATACAGACATAATTTCGAATATTCCTATTTTTACAAATCTGATTTATCACCCAGAAATTATTTTAAAAATATTTTATATTAATATAAACAATGACAAGAAATCTAAAATCATTGAAATATGAAAAAATATAACTGTATGAAGTGATGCAGTGAAATGTATGTTATTTTCCAATAAATTTTAAAAACTATGTTTTTATAATATAATGTATTACTTTTTGGGGAAAAGTTGCAGTTTTGTCGGATTTTTGCTTCAGAGTAACTGTTTGAAATTCCGATACAATCGCTGCAATCTCTTCTTTATATGGATGTATTTACTAAAATGAATGAAAATAGTAAATTTAACTGCATAACAGAGGAAATATAATTAACTTTATAAATCTTCATTTATAAAGTTATTTAAATTTCCTAGCTATGAAAATGAAATAATAAAGAAAAAATGAATTGTATTTAGTACTGAAAGAATATCAGTGTTTATGTTAATATTTTACAAAATGACATAAAATATTGGTTATTTGAGTAAAAAATATATAAAGGTACACTGTCACAGGATAGTTCACAACAAAATTAGCTTTGTTTAGATATAAAAGAACATAACTTCGCATCCAAGAATGTTCCGAGATCGAATATAATTGGGTTTTTCTCAGAAAAACGGCATCTTCAGAAGTTTTTATATTTCCTTTTCTTATCCAACAACAAATACAGCTAAAATCAGCTAGCTCCTTTCACTGAACAAAGGATGTAGTTAAGATAAGAGACGGGAGAGAAAGGGGTGTTTCCCCTTAAAAAAGAAATACTTTGTTTGAGGAAGGATGCGAAGTAGCCACGGGAGAACTGACAAGCAAACTCTCAAGAACTTCTTCGCTTGATTGATGCCTCTTTCGTCATATCCTGTCTTTTTATGATCTCTATCCCCTCCAGTACGTTAAGAGCATCAATCCGTTGAAAGATAGGCTCTGTTTGCATCTAAAGGAAGCCTTAGAAATAAATTTCTGGAAAGATTCGATTTACTGCTCGAGATTTTTGCCTATCTCATAACTATATATTTGTCGATGAAATCATTCAGCAGATAGTTTTTACATATTCGAAAGTCATTTCTTGTATTTTAATCCCTTATTATTAACGCATTATTTTTCCACAAATATACATAGATTGGTATAAAATATTTCTTTCGTACTGTAAAAAATATTTTTATGAGCAAGTAATGAGTTATTTCTTTTTTTTGCAATAAAAATGTATAGAATATATTTTCAAAAACAGTAGAAGCATTTAATTTTTTTTCTATTATATATATTTTTTTAAATTTTATTTTCCATTATATTGTATATATTGTTTCTCTGTACGGGGGATTCTGCTTACCATATAATGAATTCATTCCTTTAAGTATCAGATTGCTTTGTTATTAATTTTTTTTAAAAAAAAATGTTAAAAATAGAAAATTATTATTTGTAAAATCAATTATATGGTAGTAAAAACGGCTATAAGTATGTTCGTTACGGATTATGACAACAGAAAACGTGCTGGCGCCCTCGCATAGGGGTAGCGCATCTTCCACGTGATCTGGGCATCCTGGGTTCGAGTCTCGGTTTCGGGCATGGTTGTTCTTCATCTGTTATATCTGTGAGATGTGTGAATGTGCCCCTTTATAAAAAGGGGTTAAGCAAGCGAATGTGATGCTTGAGTAGCTAAGACGTACTATTGGCTCTAGTTGGAGCTACTAAACAAAGAGACCCTCCCTTGCTTAAAATCGCTGACTTCGTCAGCGAGCTTGTCCATGGCAAGTGCCATCATAAACAACAACAACAAATGAACGTTAAGTTAAACTACACATACATCAAGTTATATATTTAAAATACATTATTGTTGGCTATTTTTTTATCATCTAACAAAGAGAAATTAGAAACCTAAAGAACTTTCTGAACTTAAAAAAAATATCGTTTTTACTGCAAATAGCCGATAATTAAAAGAATCATAAAATATCATTCGAAAATCATTCAGTTAATTTTTCATTTCTTTTCTTCGGTGAGTTCAAAACTTATGTCAGGGTCATTCCACATACAATTTGGTTTCTTTCATAATCTTCTGTTCTAAACTATTAGACAATCTGACTAAATTATTTAATTCAAACTTCGAGTCGTATAATTAAGAGTTAATTTTCAATATACAATAAGATCTTATTTCGATACTACACCAAGAAGCTCTGATTATTCATTTTCATTCTTTGACTCCTTTGTCTTTTCTAGGAAATGATGTGTTTATTTATTTTATATTATCTGGTCTTTCATCACCTGTTGCCCATGATTAGAAGAGCACAAAAGATTTCGTCTTCTTTTTCAGCCATAATTCAGATCATATGGTAATTTTTTCCATAGTTTGTTAGGTGCAAAAATGTATAATTCTTTTAAGTAGTTTATAATTCTTCAAGTAATTTCCTTGATTTATATAAGTAATGAGCTTCTTTAATTATTTTATGTTTCTATTTCAAATTCATTCATTTTAATCTTTTCATCTTCAATTTTGTGAAGAAAATTATTTTTCGTAAAAATATATTTTAAGCCGTCGCAACAAGTCCATATGATATTTTCCTGCATGTAGATCGGGAATATTAGAAAATAATTATTACCGAAAATCTATTATTATTTTTAGACAACCTGATAATTGTGAGTAAGCAAAATTCATAATAATAATAATAATTCTTTAAAAAATGTGCTGTCGAATCACATATTTATTGTATTTAAAGATTCCTAAAAAAAATCAGTTTATAGAAATTTAAATATTTAGAAAATACGTATTATCATCATCATTTTTCTTCCAAAAAAAATTGGCACATTTAAATTTTTAGAGGTGAAAAAAAAAATAAAGCGCCAAAGAAATTAAATTTGCAAAATAAATACAAATAACACTGATTTTTCAAAATTGCAAATACTCAACTTGCAGAAATTTCATAAATTTCTGCTACCTATTTTAACCAGCATTCTACGTCTTTTATTAAATACAACTTTTATTCCATGCTTTAAGGTTTTCTTTCAGTTGGGGGTGCTACAAAAGAAAACTAAATCTAAAATGAATTTAAAATAAAATTCCGAATGCTTCATTCCAAATTGCAAAAGGGATTCATAAAGCAGAAGCAGAAAGTAGCATGTGTCTCACATGAAATATTTAATGCTTTTTCATAAAAAAAAGAAAGAAAATTCCTTCCTTCTTGTTTCTGTATAATTTATAAACTTTATAGTTCAATAGGAAAACCTAATTTAATTTTAGGAAATAATAAGAAACAAATTTTTTATTTGATATATAGAAATTTTATTCCATATAAAGAAACCAATTCTCTATAGAAAATCGGAAATTCCTAAAAAGAAAATTTGATGCATAATTATTTCCGTTTTATGAAAGTTATATATATATATATACACATCAATAATTATAAAAGATTATAATATATCAAAGACTTTTCATGAAAATATTTGTTACGATTATTACATTTCAAAATATTTAAATTTCATTCAAGTTATATTTTAATTAAAAAACTCACATATAAATAATATTTATCACTTTATTTGGAAACTTCTTATTATCAGAAGCATTCCCTGTATAGCACTTTAAAACAGATTAATTCTGTTCTGAATCAGTTCGAATATTAATGATTTAATATATTTCTCTTAAACAATTGAATATATATTTAGGTTGATAAAACTTAAACAAAACCAAGCTCATTATAATAATGATATATTTCAAATGTGAAATATTTTAATTACAGTAAACTATCATACCATCGTCTCAGAATTTATAGAAAAGTCCAATCCTTTATCGATCCAACTTTCTTGAAATTATCTCAATCATAATGCATTCAGTAATGTCAATATGGCAATTATTTATATTCCGCGTTGTTTCTTAAAAATATATATTTTTATCTTTTGCTGAATTACTTTTAAGCAAATGTCTGTCAAATAAATGTACCACAGTAATCAATTTATAATGTCTTTCGTCTTGGATTACTCACAGAATATATTTCATAAGCCTTTCGTTTCCTAAAGAATCCAGAATTCATTTACTATTAAGCTCCATTATTTTTCCACTCGGAATTAATTCACCATTTATATTCCCCTCACCTTCTGTTCCGAGCATTTCAAAGAACTGCTACATTTCAGTGGCGTGAGGTTCCTTTTACTGCTAATGACGCTTCCTCCAAATCCTAAATCCATCTCCCTTCCCACACAATTGTATTTGTTTCCCATTGTTTTTCTTCCAAATCCCTATAGGAATTTCGGAAGCTGAAAATAAAATACATACTATTTTGCGACAAGAATATATAAATGGCATGCGGAGGAAGATATGTATTTGCGAAGTGCGCTGAGAGGAGAAGAGACCGGCCTCAGTGTCAGGCAAATACTCTGCTGTATATACAAACCATATGCAACGTGTTGTGCATGCTGAGTGGTCGGTGCGAACCCCAGCTGTGCGAGAAAGAGAGGGGGTGTTTGTTTGCAGACTGCATTTGCCGATTGAATGCTCACGGCGGGGGAGTCAAAGATGTATTTCGCAATGATCACTAAGCTTGGAATGGTTTCCGTTGCGGAAAAATGCCTTCGGTTATTTTCATACGCCAAATACATCTCGTAGTCGGAACCGCATTCTTTTTCGAACTAAGGAAACGATTTGGAACTCACTTCAAAATTTTCAACAATAGTGTTCTTTTTAGGTCGTGAGAGACATTACATTTATTTTATGTCGACATTAAATTTATTTCGGATGCTTTGACAAGCAATCTTTGATATATTTCACTTATTATTATTAATTTCTATATTAAATATAAAATACCAGAATCATTTATCATAACACATTTACGAAGTTCCATGCACATCGAGTAACCACTGCGTGATGCATTTTTAATCCATTATATCTTTATTTCGAAGTTTTGTAATGTACCAATATATCATAACTACATTCAAGAAATGTAAAAATCAATTAGTTGAATTATACGACTTTAAACGAGTAAATTAATATCAAGGTAGATCCATTACACTACATCTAGCAGATATAACCGGTTTTTGGCGGCTCGGGACATAACTGGTAATCACATACCAACTAAGAGAAGAAAAACATGTTTGTTCCAATAAATTCGAACAGTATCGTATCATAATTAGATTCAAGAAATATTAAAATTAATCTGTTGAATAATACTACCTTTGCTGCCCTTATTCAAAACTCTCTTCGCTTTATAAGTAGCTTTAAAAAATCTTGAATAATAATCTCCTTCGTTAAAAAATTCAAATAAATAAATACACGGATATAATATTGTTTCTTTTTTTTTTCTTCTAATTTTACTGTTATCTTCCTGCATTTTCAAACTGAAGTAAAAATATCAAAATGAAATCTCCTCGCTTTCCAAAATAACTTATTAAAATGATATTATAATTACGCAAATCCCATAATTTTGAAATGAACATATACCATACCTGATCAATGTGCATGAGTGTAGTGAAAAATATATAATATATATCGTAATGAAATGTACATGAGTGTAGCGAATTAAACATATATAATATATATCGTGATAAAATGTACAAGACTGTAGTAAAATCAATACGTGATTTATATATGTTAAAATATATATAGACAGAATGAAATGTCTAAATGCTTATTCATGGATATATACAACTTTAACCATGAACTGACATTATAATATCTAAACACTAAAACGTAAATTAATCCATTAAAAATAATATTTTAAGAATAATACGCATGCAGGATATTTGAAATGAAGCTGTTATTAATCAGTCATACGATACAGAAACAAGATCTCCAGAAAAAATTGTATTTTCAAATTTGGCCAAGAAAGAAAAGAAAAACCAAAAAAAGAAGATTTTAAGAGCAAATAAATATTTGAAATCAGAATCCCGAGATGCATATTAAATAGCTGCGCAAAAAATAAGAATTACAAAGATATAAAACCTTTTTAAATGTATGCTTAAGAACAATACAAATCAAAATCCGTTTTAAGTATAAAGCTTTTTGATTTACTTTATTTGGCTTCTTTACTGGGAAGTATACGAGATTGCTTTGCAATCTACTATGAACTTTGCAATAGACTATCACACAAGACTGTAAATGTTAGTGTACCGAAAAGGTGCAAATAAAAGTCAATCAATTAAACATCTTTTTCTTCCTCGATGAAGAATCTGTCACTTCCGACTGAAGTTTAGGCATTTGTTGCTGAAGAAACCCATACCTCCATGTACAGTATGTCAATGCCCGGTGTCGATTCTCTAGAAGTTCATAGAATATCCAAATTTTATATCTTAACTCATCTGCTACTTTCATTCATCCGGCGTTATTTTAAAAGACATCCTTGATAAAGTTATTTTTCTCCATTTTTTTTATTTATTAAAAATGATTTGTTGTGACCATTTTGTTAAGTCAGAATTTTTTGTCACTTGACTTTCTAACAGACTATGAAATCTGAAAAGTTATGCCAGTGACAGAATATTTTAAAATATATATAAAACGATATTTTAATCCATACTAATAAGTTAGAAGCAACAAATCAAGAATCGTTTTTGTGATAGCAAACATCAATTTAAATTAATGAAATCTAGAACCACTTAAGCGCTTCCATTGTACTAACTACACCATGTTTGTTCAATGACATTTTAATTTTAATGAAAAATATAAAATAATATTTAGTTTTTTCGAATTATATTTTCCTTTTGAGATGATTCTGTTACATCTAGGGAAAGATAATTATTAAAAATGTCGCATAAAAATGGAAAATTTTATGTAGATAGTAATAATTAAACCAAATGAAAATAAAAAATCAGGTTAAAGCGCTAGCGAAATACATTAGAGATGATATTTCGCATCCTTATGGAGTTTCTTGTCTATTAAAAGAAATGAAATTCTGCTAATTTAATTCTAACCTGAGAAAACTAATGAAATAATCTATACAAAAGTACGGAAATTTAATAAAAATTCAGTTTGCTCAGCATAACACATATAAAAGAAAAATTCAAGAAAACAAATTTTGACTTTTATGTCATGCATTTCAAAGATAAATATTAAAAAATTCAGCTCCTATTATAAAGTATTTATTTTAAAACTTGTGATTTAGGAAGGAAGCGAAAAAGTTAATTTAATTATTCCTTGAATAATATTTCAAATAACAAAATAATAAAAATACAAACATGTAATCATGAACAACTTCTCTCTAGATCCATACAAACAATCTCATCACAAGTAATTATTACCAAAAATTGAGTAACCTTTAATTACCTGTAATTAAGTAAGTAATTAAATGCAATCTATGAAAAAACGTAATAATAACTATGTTTATGTAATTATTTCTCATATTCTTTATTATGTCTTGTCGATCTTTAAAGTTAACATATCCCTTTTAATTAACTTTACTTTCTTGAAATTTAAATAAACATAATAATATAAATTTATTAACTTGCAAGTATATTTTTAAAAAATTCTTGTTTTCATTTAAAAGCAATTATTTTTAAAAAGCAACTAAAAATCCTTTCAAAACTCTCTGTTCATAACAAGAGTATGGATTTTCCGGAAGATAAAATTTTTCTTTTTTCTTTTTCTAAATAAATCTTCTATGCAAGCATCAATAAAATAAGTTTAACATTTTCAACACAATTATTTTATTGAAGAAACGTTATTTAGAAACTTAAAATAGGATTGCTTTTAAAAAGCGATCTTCTTAATTTATCTCCAAATGCTGTTTGTTACAATAAATTTATGATCGTTAAAGGTCTGACGGATGATAATTTTTATAGATGTCATTTTATGGAAATACTTTTCAACCAGTTAATATTGAACCATTTAATTGGTGTTATTCGTGCATCATTCCATGGTATTTTCGAGCTTATATTTTTTTCATTTCTGTAAAAAGGCTCTATTTTTTTCGATCCATAAACATCTGATGAATTTTAGCCAATTCAAGCCAACAATATACTCTTATTTTATAAAACAAATTAGCTATTAGCAGAATAATACGAAATCTGCAAATAGTTTTTCGATATTTGGATAATATCGTAGAGATATTATAACAAAATTAAATGACACTTAGCGCAAATAGGGAGGTATTATCTAATTAGATAACAGAGAAAACTGAATTCCCAGTTTTTAATCATTGAAAATCTATTTCAGACGATTATTGTCAATACTTGGTAACAGTTTATTCTTTAAACCCCTTTCCACCTTTTTTCATTTATACTTATTATATCAGATTAGATGCAACCTAAATAGTATGAACATGTATGTGGATATTCTTAAGGTTTATGCGCATCATCAATATGCATGCTCACATAATAAAACCTAGATATTTTTTTTTATTGAAAATATAATTTTTGTAATATAAATTGATTAATTTTTACTTTGCTGACTGATTATTGAATTTCGGATGACATACGGCACTAAGAGGAATTTATTTACAAACTTTTTAAAATTTCTTATAAATGTGGAATGTGGAATTTTAATTATCAGGGTAGTTAAAAGTCCTAAATGTTAATTGTTGTTAATAGTTGTAAATTTATATATAATAGTAGCTTTAATTTTACTTTTCATTAAATTTATATACACAACCACTTATTTATTTAATTTTTCTTTCAACTTATTGTTTTCAATAAGAAAATAAAGAAAAATGTCATCTTTCTGGGATGACAGCGGAACGTTTGAACCCTCAAATATAAGCAGCTGTCTTATTTTGTCAGAATTATTCATAAGTTCGACCCATTTATTTCCTATCGCTTAGAACAATATGAAAACAAAGGACCTGCGTCTCCATTCTATTTCTCACTGTCAATATGTGATTAATTTATCCATCTTATAGCTAATAGCATAGGAGAATACATTCTGTATGATGTAAGAAATACTGATTACTTCAGTTTTTCTGTTGACTCTAATTCAAATATTTCACTATTCTATCACTTTATAAGTAATATATGTATAATCTAAGTATGACTTATCATTTGGGCGCTTTATAGGATTTCTAGAATTAAAAAATCAAAATCCTGAAAAGCAATAAATTATATAAAAATCAAACCTGATATGCAAAACTGATACCATCAAATTTCAAATGTAATTTTATAACAAGGGAACAAATATTTTTGATATATATAATGGAAAACAACAGAAAACGCTTGATTTACACGAGTAAATTTTTACATCTACATCCTATGCTATGTATTTTATTAAATCTTACCTACCATGTTGCTATATATTGCAGTTTAGATGCAGTTATTATTTCCGTTTTTTTCCCCAAGAAATATGTATTTTCCTTTTATTTTCCACAAAAAAGATGGCATGTTTATTTTTCTTAAACGCATACTTAAGCATCAAAGTGCATTAGAGTCACAGCGCCATTAAGAAGGAAGCATATGATAAAGCGGTGCATGTCTTAGAGATAAATCACAGATGCACTTAATCACATTTATCCTGCTGGATATAAAATAAAAATGTTAGACTCTGAGTTAGTATTCTTTTAGGAAACAATATTAGGAATAACGTTTTGTTTCATGCTACATTTATGAACATTATTATCGATATTCATCTAAATACTTTTATTGAAGGATTGGAAATGTCCTTCAAAGTACACTCTTCTATAAATTAAGGATGTATAAGAATAGCAAAGGAAAAAAAAAGGTAAATAACTTTAAGTAAAAAACTTTATAAAGGATATAACAATTGACGGATAGTGCGAAAATAAGCGCTTCTGCAATAAAGATTGATTCAGGCTTTGCTAAGCCTAATTCAGGCCTCAGGCTAAGGCTTTGATTACCGAAGGAGAGTAACTTTAATCAATCGACATGGATACGTGGACATTTCTTCTGAACAGAATAAAAACTTAGGAAACAGGAATTGCATGTAGTAAATTGAGTACTGAGTATTATGTAGTAGATTGAGTGTTGAGTATTATGTAGTAGATTGAGTATTGAGTATTATGTAGTAGATTGAGTATTGAATATTATGTAGTAGATTGAGTATTGAGTATTATGTAGTAGATTGAGTATTGAGTATTATGTAGTAGATTGAGTATTATTTATTAGATTGAGTATTGAGTATTATGTAGTAATTGAGTATTGAGTATTATGGAGTAATTGAGTATTGAGTATTATGTAGTAATTGAGTATTGAGTATTATGGAGTAATTGAGTATTGAGTATTATGTAGTAATTGAGTATTGAGTATTATGTAGTAATTGAGTATTGAGTATTATGTAGTAATTGAGTATTGAGTATTATGTAGTAATTGAGTATTGAGTATTATGTAGTATTCAGTATTATGTGTTGTCTATAATAGATATTCAAAAAATATGGAAATGTATAAAGGAAGTGCAGTGGAAAAGACACTGCAAGACATTTGTACTACTAAATACTGATGGTAAAATGTACATGATGCACATTCAAATGATGTTAAATCCACGTGCTCTTCCTTTGTTTCAAACAGAAATTCTCTTATTTTACTATGAATTGGTATAAAAATCGACTTTCTTGTGGATTTTTATCAATTTCATTTCGACAAATTATGGTGTTTTTATTGTATAGGCATATCTGCATATAAACAATATCCTGAATTGTTCCATAAACTTTTATTAGGTTATATTCAAACGTTTTATTAGGTACTTACAAGCATTAAATTTTAGTAAAATTTCTCAATCGACAAGTTAAGGTTTCATTGTTCCAAAAAATGTTATATTTATATGCAACACTTTTTTGTATTAATCTGCTAATTTTTGGATATTAATTGTTGTACATGATCCATAAAATGCCTATAACTAAAAATATAAAACTGTTTAAATGCATACTTTCGAAAGTATCAAATATCAAGAAGTGTGTAAAGTATGTAAAGAAGTGTGTAAAATATGTTTTCTTGCATATTAATGGTAATGCTTTCGTATTAAATGAATTCAGTGAAGATATTAATAATTAACAGCATTAACACTATTTAAGGGATTACACCCTAGTACCTAAAGGAACTACAATGAAATTTCACGATTGATTTAAGGAATACATTCACTTTATAATCTTTAATCAATATTATGTTCTTTTTTATATCTTGAATGTGAAATTTGCTAAATCAATGATTTTTGTAGCAATTTAACAGGTAAATACTAAATTTCCTTGAAAGGCTTGTAATAAAAAACATAAAATAGTTTACCTGAAATTCTAAACATTTCTAAATGTCAAAAAAGTAAGATAATTGGCAAGCACACGTTTTAATGTATGATTAATAATTTTTATCACTCTTTGCTTTTTGTTTGATCTGAAACAATAATAAAAATAATTTAAGCCCTTAACATACATACGGTTCATTATTTCATATATTTTAAGCATAACTTATAATTTACACACATTTTTATCGCTAAAATTATGATAAATTTTAAATAGTTTCACTACTTCTTAACAGTAATGTCAGTCCTTACTTTACTGTCTTTTAGTTAAGCATTAAAAACCTAAGAAAAAATAAAGGTCACAAATCAGAACTAAAACAGCTCTTAAGAAAACCTTCAGTTATAAAAAACAATTAAATGAAATAATAATAAGGGGCTAAAGTTTCAAAGCAAGATTATATTGACTCACTTAAGTTATTTCTATTTCTTTTTTTTTAAATCACAATCATCATAAATAATTATTTTGCAATTTTTTATATTATAAATTCATTTAGAATAAATAATGATAATCGAATAAATTTATAATTTTGATTCACTTTTCGATTCTTTCATATTAAAATTAATCTCTCCAGTGTTAAAATAAATAAAAAAAAATGAAGGAATGAATTTTAAAGAAACATCTTATTTGAGTTTTTCACAACAAATTGAAATGGATTACAGAATCGTTAAAAGATAAATGAAGTCTGCCTAAATATTTACATTTAAATGTCATATATTTGACGGGTTTACAAAATTCAACAATCAAAATACTTATTAAAAATAATTTATTAATAACATGAGTAAAAGTATTTCGGCATTAATCTGCATTCAGATTCTTTTCGCCTTATAGTGTGCTTTAATTGTTTGAGTCAATATTTACTGAGCGGAAATTAAATGCAAGGAGAATTTCCATTTACATGGAAGCTGAATTTGCCATATTGACTGTTGGTGACAAACTGATATTTAGTTGAATCTGATTCATCGCATCCTTAAATAAGTCAGAGCATAAATTACTGAGAAAATTCCATTGAATCGTCAGTTATGAGAACACGGAGTTAATGTCTGAATCAAGAATTAGCATGTCTCAAGAGGTTAAGATATTTGATATTCAATTTAAGACGTTTCAGTTTTGAATAACTGTGAATTGAAAATATTTATCAATGATACATATTTCTATAAACTGGATGCTAAAATATTCGAAAATGTTAAATAGGACGAAGTGTTTGTTTTAATGCGAAGCCGAGATAACAAACACACATTGAAATAGTTTCAAAGAAATAGCATTCAGCGCGCGTTATCTTCGAAACTGAGTTTTTTTTGTTTGTTTCGATTATGGTAACATAGAACGGTTTTAAATGTGTTCGAAGACTTAAAAATCAATATTGCTTTCTGAGAATTTTGTAAATCTATTACATGCAATATTTTCATCTTATTTCAAATACCTTTTTTCATTTGGCATATTTTACAACTATTCATAAGAATATCGCATTATTTTTATGCATCAAATTAAATACCGTGATATTAGAAATAGCAGTAAGAAGAAATTAAATCCGTTCTTCACCAAATCAAAATCATTAAATAATATAATATTCAATTTTGTATATTGAATTCACATTCAGCATAATTCACAATCATTGTGAATTGTATTGAATCACGCAACTCACAATCCTTTTTTTTTAATATTTTACATTGTAATAAGTTATTCATTCCTCATAAAAAATGAATTAAATTTAGTCTGGTTGGTTCTAGTTTATATCTAGTAGATATCAAATGTTACTTTTTCTAAAAAATATAGATATGAAATAAATACGAGTAAAAATAATTTAATTAATATTCCTCTTTTTCCTTACCATACGGAATCATTTATTTAAAAATTATCTTTTTATTTATTTAGGTATTACCTATTTTAAGAATTTGGTTTCATGATAAAAAATAGAAAAAGTTCCATTCTAGAATTAGTTCATGTGGAATTATGAAGTGTCAGAAAGAAAATGCTCTACATCCCCAATGTTATGTCATATTTCAAAATGTCTGTAGGAGAATTATGTAAATTTTAAAGTAAAAATTGATTCATTTAGAAGAGAATATTCTTATTCCTGATTATATGTCGAATTTACAGGAAGAGGATTCAAAAGAAAGGAATAAGAACACGATACATAGAACAAAGAGGAGAAAAAGAAAGAATTTCAACTGACGGAATAAATTGTCGTGGGATTAGAAATATAAATTCATTACAAATATTTATTTTCATTTCACTCATTACAGCTACATTTTGATAATCTTTTAATGCACTTCTTTTGGTGATTGTAGAATTTTCAAAATTTATAGTTATCGTTTTAAATGTTATCTGGATCAGAAATAAAGCTTTCACATTTTCCTAAATTGGAAGATTCTAATTAGCTGCATATGCTTACTAAGAAAATTGATATAAATATCTTCCTAATAATATCCGATTTTGCGAATGATATATTAATAACAGAAATAAAATTTAAATATTCTGAATAAAATTGATTCTTGCCAACTCGATCCTTTTTTGACGATTTCTTTGAAATACTGTATTTTTGTATGAAATCTAATGTGAAATAGTTAAAACAAAGAAATTATATCCTAAATAAAAATTACTACTTGAAAAATGAAAGTTTTAAATCCAAATTTATGCCACTAAAGGAATAAATAACTGAAATTTAACTTTTTAATAATGCTTATTTTATAATTCTTATAATCTAATTCAGCACGACAACTTTGAATAAATTGTCTTTTTTTCTTCATTTTATGTAACAATCAAAATATTTCAAAACTCGAAGAAAATCATTCCATACATCTGTAAATTTTCTCAATATCCTTTAGTAAGGTTTTTATACCTCTTGACAACAATCGAAGCAACTCTTTCCTATTCACTTTTATTTTCCAGGAAATATTTCAATAAATGATAAAGATATTGCATCCTCCAAATATTGTTCACCTTTTCTATGCTTTAGTGTTTGAGATTTATTTCATTTACTTTAAGAAGACAATATTTCCAACTGTAACTATGACACACGTTACCAATTCTTTTCCATTTTAAAAAAAAGGGGCTAGCAGCTGTATTTCAGAGTCTTGTGTAAAATCGCATCTGCTATCCGGGCACGTTTCTCAATTTATCGAAACTTTACTGGTGAAAATAATAAAAAAAGGGTCCACTAGTTGTTTTCCTTCAACGGACTCTGTTTTTCTTTCTTCTTCTCTCCACCTGGACCGGAAAGAGAGTTATAGGGCCCGAAAAATCCCAATTCTCTGAGCTGCTACTCCGCCCTTTCGCAGAGTGCTTTTACACCCCATGGGTTTCGTCCTTGTTCCGAAGTTTATTAATAAAAGATGGCGGATAAGGAAAAGCGGCCCAAGATGTGAATTTTGTACTCCAGATCCCAAGGAACGAAAGAGGAAGAACTAAAACTTCAGAAAAGTGGGAATTGGATGAATTTAATATACATTTGTTTCGAACTTAGTTGGTGTGGCCACGGGAAAAATAGCAGAAGTTGGAGTTGCCAAACTTCCGCCAGAGGTATCATGTTATTAGTTTGAAATATGTAGTCATTAGTGAATCTATACTACGAATAAAATCATCTCTCAAACTTAAAGCAATTGTAACAGTGTAAACAGATGCTGAGTTTATATAAGCACGCTTGAAAGAACAAGGGCATTTTTAAAGTTTATTATAACAAATGTTGAATATAAAAACAGAGAAGGCGAGAATTGATGAAAATCATATGAAGCTAAATTTGGAATGTTAAAAATGAAGAGTAAAAATGGTTGAATGTGTATTTTATTTAAACGTTGGCAAAAATTTATTTATAATTATTTTCATTTAAATAATAAAAGCTTGATGTTTTAACCATATTTACGTATATAATAAAAATATATCCATAGAAAAAAGCATTTTATTTAAGTGCAAACGTTATCTCGGGTAATTTGAGATATTGTGATTAAATCAAGCAAATAAATACGTAGACTAGTTTAAAGGTTAGATGCACTCTCTTGGAAAATATTTCGGTAAAAGGAAATTTTTATGAAACTATAAGGCAATGCTTCAAACATTTAAAGGTAATCAGCTACTACATGAATGATATAGTGGCCTTCAAGCGGCAAGTTATTTATCTTATTATTTGCTATAAATATATCATGGTATCTGCAAGTGGCGTACAAATTGGAAATGCTTGCAGTGTTTCGCTTGTTTTTGAGAATTAAAAACGAGTTTAAGCGATAATTGATAAAAATCAACTGGACTTGTAAATGGAATATTCAACATGAAGAGTAAAAAATAGTTGAGTGTTTGTTTTTTAAGTGTTGACAAGAATTTAATTGTAGTTATTTTTGCATAAATGATAAAAGTTTGGCTTTCAATTATATTAAATACATGGAAAAACGCTTTTATTTAATTCTAAGTTTTATCTCAGATTATTTAAGATATTTTGTCTAAATAATACAGACAAACTAATGCGCAGATCTATCTAAAGATTGAATGTAATCTGTCTAAAGAGCTGTTTAAAGATTGGATGTAATCTGTCTAAAGATCTTTCTAAAGATTGGATGTAATCTGTCTAAAGATGTTTCTAAAGATTGCATGTAATCTTTCGAAAAACATACAATGAAAAGCAGTTTTGATGAAAGTTCACAGAAACACTTCAAACATTTAGCTGTAATCAGCTACTATTGAGTGACGTAGTGGCCAGTTCCGTTCGTAGGCTAATCATTTGTAAATATGTCACGGCATCTGCAAGTGGCATACAAATTCGGAATGTCTGCATTGATTCGCTTTTTTTATGAGCAAAAACATGCGATTTCACAAAAAAAATCATTGGTAACTGGGTGAAGCTTAGAGTGAAAAGGCGGCGTTGTGTCAAGTCATTGAGAAGTGGTAAGAATGGGCTTAAAAATATTAACGACGCTAATTGCGAGGGAAAACCATAAACAGCAACAAATTCTGAGATTTCTACTGTCTTGAATGGCATTGGAGGGGATTTCTTTGCTGAAGACTTTGAAAAACTGATACGTGCCAACAAATGCTTACATAATGAATGTAATTCGTGTAAAAGAAAACCAAGCGTTGGTTTTAGGATAAACATAAAAAAAAATAGTACGTGTAAAATTTCGATCCCATTTGGTTTTTTGAAGCATTGTGATTAATTATGAAAGTTTTTAACTAACCATCATACTAACATTACATATAAAATATCATTGAAAAAGCAGATTGATTGGTTCTTTGTCGTAATGAAATAACTTATTATCCCATTTTTTATTATAAATTTATATTATAAAAATACTGAAATTGACGTTGGGAATTTTAGCTATATTATAATCAAATATTTAAAACAGTCACATAACTCAAGCCTGAAAATTGAATTTGAGATTTTATACTGCATTTTCAGAATTTACATCTATTGTAAACTATAATCAATCCTAAATTGCAAATATTTTTCTAGTTCACATTGAAGAAGTATTAATTATTCAATAAAAGTTCAATGATAATAAAGTTTACTTTTACTTAATTTACTAATTTTACTTATGCTTACTTACTATTACTTATTTTCATTAGTCTACTTTTTTTAAGAAGGCATTTACTTTATATTGCACAGATTTAAAGAAACTTTCTCTTTCTCACACGCATTGTCACATTTAATAGTAGCTAGCAAAATCCTAAAAGCGTAATAGTCTTTTAGCAGCTAACCTTCAGAAGATAGTTAATTATCAAGTTCCCTGGGTACAGTTACTGATGATGTGTCGTGTAGCATTAAAATCTTTCTTGTGAGGAGCAGACCTTGTGCACTAAGACACAATCGTTAACTGTGTTGCACTAATTATAGCAGTGATTCGGAGCGCAGTGCGTGACTAACAGGCAGTGATTTTTCATTATGCGCTTACGATAAGCCTTTATCACTCTCACTAAAAGGAAATGTCAGTTAATGTTAACAAACTTCAGGCTCGCATGCGTATGCTGGAAGCATAAACTTCTGTATTAAAAGGTGGAGATTTACTTAAAGGAGAAGCATATTTAGAGATAGCTAAGAAGGAGAGAGAGCAATTTATTCTAACTTAAATTAGCATAATTTAATGGTAAATTAATCTGAATAAACTGTCTGAGATCTTGGAAAGGAAAGATTAATAAGTTACTCCCATATCAAGAAATGGCATATGCCTTTAAAAATATGATATAAATTTCTTGGTCTTATGTGCTTTAAAAGAAAGTAATAGAAAAAAAATAAATATTATCCTAAGTAAAAAATCTTGCAATTTAAATAATTTAATTTTTAATATTTTGGTACCTTCATAAATAACAAAGTACATTTTAAGAAAAATAGGTAAAATCTTGATTGCATTAAAAAGTATTTGATGATTACGTTCGATAAAATTTAGAAAATTAGCGGGTGTACAAGTGTTTAAAATTTAATATATATATATATATATATATATATATATATATATATATATATATATATATATATATATATATATATATATATATATATATATATATATATATATATATATATATATATATATATTGTTACGAATCTGTAATGCTGATTCCCAGCATAGTTGGTTCCACCATCGTAAAAAAATGTTTTACAGTCATCCGTATTGGACGGAGTCCGTGTGTCGCGTCGGAGGTCCCGGAGCTTGGCGACGAATTTGGCGCCAAAATAGAATATACCCGAAACATCGAGAATTTTCCCGATCCGTCCAGTAGGAACCGAGATACACCACGAACGTTCCTGATTGGTTGAGAGACCTCTAGCCTCGCCCCCTGAGACCTATAAAAGGAGGCGGCGGCCAGGGTCGTCATAGTCGGAACCGACGGTAAAGAACTGGCCTTCCAGAAATAAGTGGAGCAGCGACGGATTGAAGCTAGTGCTGAACTAAGCTGTGCTCTACAGTCCACTGCAGTAGAGCTTTGTTGTATGCTGTTGTTGTGTGCAGACATGTCGGCTGAAGATAATCGTCTTCTGTGCTGTATATAGTTGTCGTCTTTGTGCTGTCCTGTGTGTCTTCGTGTAAATAAACGTCGTTGTTCCATTTTCCACTGCCGTCTGCTGATTGAGTGTTTTCCACACCATATAACTCCCACTATCCAAACGAAACCGGAAAATTTCGTAACAATATATTATAAACTCAAATGAAGAAAATCCAATTTTTCTTGAATCTGTTTAGCCCTAAAAATTATTTTAATTAATATAGATGAAATTAATTTAGTAAGTCTTTTAAATTCTGTTATTAACTGAAACATGACCAGCTCCTATAAATCTGTTTTACTATTTTCAAAACTTAAAACATTTTAGTTTTATGTTTTTTATTTCCCATAGTTCATTTTCCATATAAAATACATGCTTCTATAGCGTATTTTTGCTTAGAACATCTAATTTATTTTAAACCTCGTTTCATTCAATAATTTATGGGTACTTCTATAAGAATTTTCTGTATGCTCACCATATTAATGAGATACAGAAAATGCTTACATTTATTCATAATTTATCTTTAATTAAATTTTTTCGTTCCTGAAATATATAAAATACACTTAAATTAAATTCAAAGAATAAAAATATCAAAATTTGAAGAAAAAAAATATTTGTTTTGAAGTGAAACTGATTCCACATTTGCGTATTTTTACAAAAATATAGAATCTTTTAGGTGTGTGAAGTGAATGAATATACTTAAAATTTTGATTATTGAGTCAATATTCTTTGTACCAGAGTTCTTAATAAATAATAAAAATTTCTACCATTAATGTATATTTTCCTTAAATATATATAAATAATGATTCTCTATAGGATATTTCTGTTAAGAATATCTAATTTAACTTAAATTCCATTTTATTCAACAATTTATGGATGAACCATATTGATGAGCTTACAGAAAATGTTTAGGTTTATTCATACGTTAACTTTAACTTAACGTTAACTTTTGTGATACTTTAATCAAATGTTTTCCCCCCAGAAACTTATAAAAAATTCTTAAATTTAATAAAGAATAAAATTATCAGGATTAGAAAAAAATAAAAAAAAATAAAAATATTTGGCTTAAAGTGACATTGATTTTCCATCTTTGTCAGCAAAATTTATAAAAAAATGCAATCTTTCAGGTGCGAAAAGTGAATAATATACTTAAAATTTTGATTTTTGAGTCAATTTTCTTTGAATCAGAATTATTAATAAATAATAAAATGTTCAACCATTAATATGCATTTTCTACAAATCTATATGAATGATTTAATTACTTGAACGAAATTAAATGCAAATATTGAAAAACTTGATGCATATTTCTGTATTTTTTTTTTAAAAATATGCACAGGAATGTGAATTTCTCGCTCATTAAATTGGATGCTTGACTTTCATTATGTGCACCGGCGGCATATTTTCCTTTTACTGAGCACAGTTCTGACTAGGAAAGAAAGAAAAAAATGTTCAAACCCCCAAAGGTATATGAGAAAAGAGATAACGATGACTTTTCAAAATTTTGCGATCTGTGCAGTTTTTCTCTTTTTCTGCCATTCCTTTTTCTCTTCCGGTAATTTTCTCTCTCGTTGGCTCAATGAAAGAATTAAAGATGGGAAATTTTTCATTCTTCATCAACATCAAATAGTCCCGCAGCTGTCATCGCAAAAATACCGTTCGAGTTTAAGCTAAAAGACAGGTGAGGACAGATTCGAAGGATGCTTCAGCTTCATAAACTTCTTCCTTTTAATGCCGCTTTAATTATGTTCGCCTGAGGGACAATATTTCCTTCAGAAGAAGACAGAAGTGTAGATTTCTGAATCAGGAAAATTGAACGATTATTTCTGGGATTCCAATAAAATGGAGAAATACCAGTAGTCAAAGTTGTCCTTAGATTTATCTCAGGCATGAATTTTATTGACTCGATATGTCCGGATTGGAATTCGATGAAAAAAAATTGTATTGAATGTGTAGGGCTAAAAATCAAATTAAAAAGCTGCGATGATAAGCGTCCTCTGTTTTATTGGTTCGAAAATTAATCTACTTAAAAAAAAAAAAACTGACATTATTTATTATCCTGATGTTGTTCAAAAATTTACTTTATCCAAAAAATCATATTTTGTTTCAAATGTGTTACACACTAATAAATGGAAGTACGCTAATGACCTACATTTATTATAAATATGTGTGCCAAAATGGCAAAAGGAGTTTTTATCAAACCATTTAAATGGATTGAACTGATGTTTGCATGAAAAACGAATATTCTTTTTTGTGATTCTTTTGTAAGAATTTATTACGAGAAATGAACATTCCAAGACATCTAGACTTTAAATAAATTACTTAATGGCAAATGACAAAAGATACATCAGAAATTAATTATACGTTAATATTTTAAATGATATACTTCATTTGGACCAGTAAGATATTTGAAAACAAGTAACAAATTTATGAATATTTATCATCACATTTGTGATTATTTTTTCATCTGGTTATATAAAATACTTTAAAACTCGTTCACTATAATTCCTTCAAATTCTTATGCAAATTCTATACTTGAGGGATTACGATAACAGCATCTTAAATTTAATAGATGTATTTGCAGAAATGAAGCAATTATTTGAATATAGAAAATTAATAGCTTTATAATTTTAAACTTAATAGGTAATAATTTTACTTAATATTTTTTTACTTAAAAGCTAATAATTTTTTTACTTAAATTAGAGAAAAAAATAAATATTTTAAAGAATGTTCATTTAATATTTAAAATGTCTTTTTCCTGTTTAACACACAATCCGCCCCTGAATACGGAATTTTTTAGATTGAGGAATTGTTTTACCTTTCCGAAAGCAGTATATTTAGTGTTCCAAAGCTTTTTTTAAATAAATAAATAACGATTTTAATTTTAAATTTCTAACATTTAATACCTAAATAAAAAAAAAATGTTTTAGTTTTCTCTTTTCTTCTTCATGTTGATCTTCATTTTTCATCATGATAGTTTTCAAAAAAATGTGTACTAATTTTTTAAAAAAAAGCTTATATTTGTTTTACGTATTTTTTTCGCAGTTCATTTACTGTTGAAGTTTTATTGGATTATTTGAAATGCTTCTTTTAAAATAAGTAGCATTCCAAAAGACGATATAAAACGAAATATCTTTTTGGGAAAAAAATATCCACTATCTGTAAAAGGAACAGAGACTTTTCTTCTTTTTATATCGTTTGAATTTGTTGAATTTTTTCTGAAAATTTTTGACAAATAACAAATGCTTTTGAGAAAATAAGATATTGTTTAGGAGCATACATGAGCAAATTTAGTTGTAATTTAGTAATTATAACTAATATATGTGCAAAATTAACTTTACATTTTGAAAATTCAAATAATTTTCAAAATAATAGGGCTAAATACAAATCAATAAAATTGGGGCAAGGAAAGACTGATCTATTACAGTTACTTGTACAAAAAGAAGTAACACTTTAATCTGAGTACTCTAATAGGAGCTGTAAAGAGAAAGTGGACTTTATTTACTTCATCAAATAGGAGCCTTTTAACCCTTAACTGGGGAGGTGAAATTTTAGGACTTAACTGGGGAGGTGTGGTCTACGAGACCGCATTTACATTCAGACACAAATTAAATTTTCTAATGAATGTATTAGTATGAAAAACTGCCAATACATTTTTCTTGATAAATAGATATATTTTAGAAATTTTCCAAAATATATTGTCATTGAAAAAAGTAAATGCGTTGGAACATACATTTTCCTTCTCAAACTACATGTTACAGTAAATAATATTCTTGAAAATGCATATTACTTTTTACTTTTTAAATCATATTTATTTTTACAGTATATGAAGGTATATAGAAGACAATAATGTAAAATTCAACAATTATATGAAAAATAAAAAAAATAAAAAGACAATGTATAAAATTGACCCTTTTTTTATCGGCTTGTGTGACATTCATAGCTCGGTTTTCTAGAGCATTTTAAACATAAGGTTAAGAACTAGTATAAAAATCAACCTATAAAATATGTATATATATATATCTTTGGTATATTAATATATTTTATGAATTTTTCAAAATACATTATCAATAGAAAAATTGATTATGTTTGAACATGCATATCAAAATCAGTTCAATGCGAACTTTCATCGAAAAATTCTTTTGTACAATTATCCTTATCATTAAAATCACTTTCTGCTTCATTTAAAAGTGTCTGGAGTACTGCTTCATAATAGGATCAGTAAACTGGATGATATTCTGGGCTCCAAGTTTTAGCGCCATCTGCTAAGCCTTGTTTATCACTGGGACACTAATAGGGAGGTGCGGTCTTAGAGACCGCGCTCAAAGAAATAACTGAATTATTTTAAAAAGCATCTGCTGCAATCGGTTGAAAAAGTGCACGTATATTGAAGGTCACAAGACAGGAAGCTACAGGGTCAATCCATTCAATTGAGCTAACAATAGAATAAGGTGATAGAAAACCCATCGCTAGCTGTCTCACAGACCGCACGTCCCCAGTTAAGGGTTAAGAACAAAAGGCCAAATAAAATTTTTAATATATCGTACGATACTGTATAGCATTCAGAATATTAAACAACATCGTAGAAATATCATATACTATTTTGTATCATTAGGGATTGGAAACCTATTGGGAGAAAATTTAAATTGTGCAAAACATTAATATGCAGTTCAAGTATGCAAATTTCAAGTATGTATGATTCAATAAAAATATTTAATTACAAAATATGTAATGAAAATAGGTACAACTTTCATAGCTGGACTCAAAAAATTTAGAGATTTATCGAACATCAATCAACAATCAAACTTCAAGACATAAATCCAATATGTATGGTAATTAAAATTTGTTTTCTAGAATTGAGAAGCGAATATTTATCTTTGTACTCTCTCTCTCTCTGTCAACGCTCTTCTTATGAGCGTCATTTTTTCAACAAGAAACCACACTAGATGCTTTTACTTTCCTCTTCTGTAAACTATAATCAACATCAGATTTTAAAGACGATCGTTTAACAACCGCTATTGCAGCTATCCTTAAGATGGGTTAGAAGTTTCAGCCAGTTGTAAGATCCTGTATATTCACGCATGCGTACAAACAAGATTGCGCTAAAAGAGCAGACAATAGCAAGTGCTTGTCTCGATGGTACAAATACTTGAGACTGTATTGTTTTTACGCATACCTGGTCTTATTGGACGGATTGTAGCCAGCTGAATGTAAACTCTATTTTAGGAACATAATACAGCAAACGTAATAGTCACTCTCTTTTCGGAGATTTTGCCATTCATATCTTTTCTTATGATTCTCAAAAACAACGCGCATTTCTCAGCTAAAGGTTAATATGATATTTTTTCATTTGTTGTCCATATTTTGTTGTGGATAAAACATTTTTTTGTTTTTGACATGTGCTCTGCACGATTACTAACTGTAGTTGATGTACATAGGGACATAAGTGTTACAGATATCGGAAACACGAAATGGTTTTAAGTCTGCATGGATAGAGGATAAAAAATGAGTGCCCTTTTCTCAAGATTTGATGGGTCATAAATAAAGACATGAGAAAAGAACGACGTGAATATATTATAAAATTTTAGATTCAATCATTGTTACTTTTCGATATAATCACAGTGAAGATTCAGGCATTTGTCATAATAATGAATCAATTTTTTTATATCTTGTTCGAAATATGCAACCTTCAATAATTTCAAATGGGACTTAACATCCTTTTGAAAATATTCCCAGTATTCTATAATTATTATTTTGATATCACAGCCATTTATTCAATTCAAGGTAAAAATGAAAAATCACTTGGCTCTAAGTTAAATTCTTCATGAAAAGGGACAGAGGTGCAAGACTGCTACAACAGAACATCTACTCAAGAGTTGTCCTTCGAAAAAGAAGATGATGAAGGGATCCCAGGCAACGACTTTCCGATCAGCGTACCAAAATTGCAAGTTTGGAAATTAAATGATCATTTCAACTACATACTGTTTCTTGAAAAATTATGATATTCCAGACTAATAAGGATATATGAAGGAACATTAAGTTATAACTCATATCATTGGCGGTAACTTTGCAAAGAGGCTATCGAAAATCTGTTCCAACAATATTGTAAATGATTGAATCTCCAGGTAGATTTATTTTAGAGTAGTCATGATTATACACAACTGAAAAAAATTATTTATACGCGTCTTTTTTTAATGTCCTTTGGATGTTGAAAAATAAATTCACTTAATTTGCACAGTAAAAAGAAATCTATTGGGTGCTGTTCAGAATATTTACAATATTACTGTAAAATAAAGATTTTCTATGAATTGCATTGAAGATTTTATTTTGAAAATAACAAATAATATAATTATTTATTGAATTTTCATCTATTTGCAAATGAAGAAGGATTTTTTTTATATGTTGTGCTGTAGATATATTTTAAAAAGTAAACTTATCTATCATTTTATGTCATCATGCTCAGATCCTATAGCCCAAACTGATTATTTTAAAATGTATCAAATTTTGAATTAACCTGAAAGTTAGCGAAGTATATAAAATTTCAATAAATACAAATATAAAGAAATTCTTATTATATACATAAGTAGCACTGCTGTCCCAGAATTTTCAGAAAGTACTTGCAATTGTGTAATACATTTTTTTCAGTTACTGAAGTAGAAAATTGTTTCACTTCTTTTGTTATCCTTCTGTAGGGAAGTATTAAATAATTAATCATCTTAAATTAGAAAACGAAATTATGTGCAAACATTTTAATACAACTTGGTGAAAAAATTTCTCTTATTTTATTGATATAAATAAACATAACATTGAACGGCACAGTTCATTTATTTTTTCCTGTATTTCCTGTATTTTTTAAAAATAACAGATACATAAAGTTAAAATTCAGAACAAAAATTGTCAGTTTCCTTTGCTTGGTAAAAAGCTTGTGTTAATAAAATCTTTAGAAAAAATTACCACAATGTAGACAAATTTAAAGTCCATTCATGTTTCTTTTAAAGAAATATGACAATAATTCTCAAAAACTTTACAAATAAGAGTTTTTTTGTTTTTTTTTTCCTAAAGGGTTTCTAATAAATTTTATGCCTCGTGAAACTTTAGTGCGTTTTGCGATTAACTTCACTGAGTGGAGGGTAAAACCGTGAAAAAGAATAAAATAATAAGAATAAAAAAGATGTTCATGTGTAAAAGCATTTATTGGGTAGAAGATAATTTATAAGAGTTGCAGAAGTCATGAAGCAACTATGTCGTCGTTTGGCAACCGTGCCAAAATGGTAATCATGCAATAAATATGACCGTTTGCCCATGCTGCGAAATTAGGGCTGGTGCCAAAATGTCACCATATGTTATAGCTAAGCATTATGATAATTGCCAGCCATTTATAATCACATGACATGAAAATGGGAGGGAAAAAATCATTTTCAAATGCTGCAACAAACATACTATTGGCTGCATTAAAATGTTGTTGCTTCCGTTCGTGTATGGAGTAGTAACTTCCTGCTGAAAACCGTGTAAAAAGAAGGGAAATAACAACAGTAAATCACAAATTCTAAGAGAAAGTCTGAGCGTCTTGAGGGGGAAGGATTTTTGTCAATGGAAAAGAGTAAGTCTGTATTTTCGGGGACTCTTCTCAATGAATTATTGTGTTTGTAGTACATTCTTTCTTTTGATGTATTTGCTCCTTAATGTCTAAGTCATTAAGTTATTAAAAATAACAGACATGAAAGAAGAGTTTTAAAGTAAATACACCGATTACTCCAAATGCAGATTTACATTTTAAAAATCTTCATACTCTAGCAATAGGAGCTTATTTTAAGCTTTTTTTTTATTTTGATGAGCCAAATTCGGGAAATACAAAATGATTCATAGAGTACTCCTGATAAGTCAGATTTAACAGTGAATAAAAACTGATTCATTAATATAAGACAAATTTTTCATTACAATAACTAATAATTTTTGAAAGAAAATCTTATAAGATAAATCTTTCAAAATAATTTTACAAATCAATAAATATTCTTAATTCTGGCATTTCTAAAATAATAATGACGAGAAGAAAGTTTTAATTGTGAGCAATGATAAAACGAAGATTTATTTTTCAATCGAGATATATACAAAATTTGAAACAAGGTTTATGATTTAGTTTGAGTTCAAAATAATATATATATATATATATATATAGTTTCACATACTATGATAAATAATTTCCTAAAGTTTTAATGTTTCAGTCAGCATAATTCCACAAAACATGTTGAATTTGTATTATAAATATATTTTTCCACATTGTAAAAAAAAAACGTAAATTTATCCCACTTAGTTACTTTATACGAGCTTACACATAATACACTGAATTTTAATAAATGTATAAAAGAAAATTATTTATTTCCAAAATATTTATGTAGTTATATCCTCTGATTTATACCAGTAAAAAATATGTTAATAAAATCTCAACAGAATTACATCCAAGTGATTGAATAACATTTCCTTAGAAATAAATGTATAAAAATATAGAGTGTCTGAAATCATAATATCTCTAGAATGATTTGTTTTCGATATAGATTTTAAATAAAAAGTAATCTAGACATATTATATGTTATAAAAAGGAAGGAAGAAAACTGCCAGACTCGTTTTCGAAAACTTTTATCATCATATTGCTATATATATTAGTTAATTCAGAATACCTTATTATATCGAAAGTAATGGCATTAAGTAAATATAAAATTGATTATTGTTTAATGGAAAGTGTTAATTGTAGGAAACACCTTGCGGGTTTTATATTTTGACTGTAATCATAAATTTTTTTGAAAGTCGAGCTCAGGAGTCAGAGGGCTAATGTAGACTTTATTTTTCCAAGATAAAAAGGAAATTACATCCATTTCTTTTTAACCAGTTTTATCATACTTTGACATGGAAAAAATACACTATAGCAATTTTATTGGCTTAAATTTTTGAATTGGCTCTTAATTACAGGTTTCTAAATTTATAATCAAATATGATATTGGATAAGGCGATAGATGTTGAAATAAAATATAAATAAAGATATTTTATTAAAATAAAAATAATTATAAAATCAGCTTTGTAATATTGGGATTGTTTATTTAAATCAGAAGTAAATTTTTAAAAAATTAAAATTAGGAATATATATATACATATACTTAAATTTTAAACGTTTTTTTTAATTCCTTTTAATATTAGTTACATAAAAGAAAATAAGTATTAAAAATATCAGACTGATATCTGCATTAAATTTCGTTAAAAAATTTAAAAATTGAAATTTAGTGTAAAATATAGTGTTGCCAAACTTTCCATGTATTTAAAATTTTACTTTACTGAAAAGAAAGGGCTGTAAAAAATACTTATGAGTAATTTTCTTGTCCTAAGATAGGAGAAAAATAACCCTATCATATTCTAAAAAAATATTCTAAGGTTTCAATTGTCTTGTTATTAGTTATTCCTTTCTATGTAACAAATATTTAAGTTAAATTCCAAAAAATTTGATCTGCTTAAAGAAAATAATTTTTTTCCTAATTTTTTAAAATTTACTCTTTATTTGAACTTAGCTTTCCCAATGTTGGGTGTTTTATTTTTTGGTATTTCAAAAAATTAGGCATTTTAACAAATTTTAATTTTAACTTTTTGCTACGTTGAATATCTTTTTAGGTAAACAATGAAAAAAAGTTGGAATTTCCTTGTTATCCGGCAATATATCCGAATGCAGACTTGGATGCATGTTTTCGGTGACCAACTCAACAATTTAAACCAAATAATTACTGTTATGTATTTTTCAAATGTGTTGATGTATTTCTTTACATTTCGACTGATTGTTTCCTCCTGCGCTAATTTCAAAGAGTTTAAACTATAAGAGGAAAGAAGGTATAAGAGAATACAATTAATGACAGACTTCCAAAGAATTACAGCATGTATAGATAAGCTAAATGAAATAAGATTCGTACTTCTGCTCGGTAGTATTCCAATAGGAGAATGTTCTGCTTGTCAGTATATTATTTAAAAAATGTTGTCAGTTGTTTAAGGATAACATGCATTAAATTAGTATCGTTAAAACGCCCGAGACAATTTAAAATTATCTTTAAAAACATTTGTAAAAAAGAAATATATTGAGAGAAATATTTGTAAAAAGGGTTAATTAAGGGCAAAATTATTGTAAAAAAGGTAATTAATACTACCAAAAATTAAATAGAATGAATAAATCTTTGAAGTAGTCTAAAAAAACTTAAATGTAATTTAGAAGTTACTGAGGCCAAACGTTATCGTTCCGACTCCTTTTTAGTAAAAATTATTATAATTTGAAATTTTTTTACGAAATAAATTTTATAATAACCACTCAAAAAGTAACTAAGGGATAATTTAATAACTTTTGTCCTATTTGTCTGCTTTGAAGAGTAATTTAATTATTTTGCAACAGCCGCGTTACATGACGGCACATCACGCTATGAAAAGACAGCATGCACTTTATAAATAGACAGTAATGAGCTTATAAATAGAAAGCATTCAGCTTATAATTTGCATAGCATTCTGCTTATTAATACATATTATTGACATTAATACAGTTGCACCGTACAATTCGAAAAGAAGAATAAAACACATATTTTAGTTTATTATATTTCTAGAATGCAAAATATAAATCTAATTATAAAAATATCTTAATTTTGCTGTTTGCTAGACCCACAACCCCCCCCCCTCCTAGCCAGTTCATTTACAGTCATTTTTCTTAAGAATTATTCATCTAGAATAATTATTAAAATATAAACTAATTTCTGAAACACGATATCTGCTCGACCATAATAGTAGCAGTGGGAAATAAAAAGAAGTAGCACTGCTAAACCCATCTAGTTCGCGGTAATACCGCATTATAAAATGCATTATAAGTTAAAAATAGTTACAATAAAATGATTTCTTATCAAAAAATCTCATTGAGAAAAGTTAATTTATAAAATATTAAAGTTTAATTATTGGAAAGTATAAAACATATATAAAATGCTCGAATACAATAAAGTTTCATGAATTTTTGCTCAATGCGGAATGGGTCAGTTTGAGTTTACAGGGAGGGGACTGATTTTTATTTTAGAATACCGATATACATAATCATTTTAAAATCTTCTAACTTCAGTAGCACATGTGCATCATAAGATATTGTACGATATTCAACAATATTCGCAATAGTGTATATTATTGTTGAATATTTAATAATATGATATAATGTGGTACTATAGTGGGCAAAATTTTGTGTTAGTAGGTAGCAAATCTTTTTATTTAAATGCAGAAACTTGATATTAAAGTATAATTGGATGACAGATGAATTTTCGGGACGAAGAAAATGTTTCCTTGATAAATAATTCTTCAACTGAAATCAAAAGCATTAAAACCTAAACGTAATAAACTGTACCATATTAAAATGATGCTAGATGTTGTATTAGAAATAATTAATATCTTTAACGGCGATAAAGTGAGACGTTAGTATTGGAATGCATTGCTTTACGATAGTTCATTTTAGCTGTTAGAGTATAAGCTGTCATAAATCGTTTCTTAGTAAGTATTTTCCACACCATTATGACTGGTAGTTTCCTAATGATTCTGTCAATAAGTTGCATTTGACACTTATATACACAGTAACGAATGAGTGTAATAACATTCGGAATTGCCGAATGGATTGCAGTATAAAAATCAAACTAAAGAACAACTTGGTTTTCGTTCATACTTCGATTATCAGGTGGCGATATTTCTTTTTCCAGTATCTTGATATTCCAAATGTAGAAATTTGGAACTTTAGATTTTGTGATAAGCAATTAACATGCAATACTTTTCTGAGATTTATACCTATAATCCAATTTTCAGTGGGCTATAACGAAGTTTAATTTTTAAAGAAAAAGCGAAAATTGCAATAATAATAATAATAATAATTGAGTTTACAAGTTCATGAAAGTAATAGAACATAAATTATTCATTTTTCTGTAATCAAATTAATATTTTAGAGAAATTCATACTTTATACTGAATGTAATAAAATCCATTAACTGTAATAAGAAAATAAAATTTGAAGTTTATATAGAGATAAAACTTTAATGCATTATGTTTCAAGATTAAAAAAAAGCAGAATGAAATTCAAAGAATATGCTTCAGTTGAATTGTACAAGCCAAGGAAATTAAGCCATTACGTAGCAAATACATGACAAAGAAATATATTGCTGCTAATTAAATCGTGTTTTTATTCTAAAGTTAAATCTCTAAAGATACTTACTTCAAAGGTAAAAGTAATAAATTCATTTAAATTTTAAACCACCAGACTCCACTGTCGTTCAAACATTTTCACCAACCTTAAGATCGCTACCAACTATTAAGTCTGAAACCAATACCATATTTCGCAAAATAAATTTTCTCTAAAATCAATTTTTTATAGTAAATTCAGCAATGGTAAGACATAGAAATACAAATTATGTTTGGAAACATTTTGAAAGCAGAGTATTGGTTTTTACGAAATGTTCTCCCATACTCTATTATAATTTTTTATCTTCAATCTCCCTAATTATATTATGATCCTAGGATAAAGAAGTGAATACCTTGGTTGTCATTAATGAACGACAGATACGGAATACAGATTTTTGGGTGGCATAGGCTTTTTTAAAAAAACTGTCAGTATAATAGTTATTTAGTGTGTCTTTTTGAGGGTCAGTTGACACCAAAATTCGACACAAAACTACAACCGTAGTCATCATTTTATTTTATTGCATTTACATGTATGCATGAGTTCAGAATAAGAGACAGAATAAACCAAAATTAGATTCAAAATGTGATAGATATCAAATTAGATTGATAGATATTCAAATTAGATTTAAAATGTGATATATATTTATATTTCAGAATCTAAATATGTGTACTGATTTTTTATCTCTCTAGTAATTTGCATCTTGTGGTTTGTTTTGAGGCAATAGGTGGGTGCTATTTTACTTTTATATTAGTAGATCCTATTAATTCTAGACTGAAGTTAAGAATTAAAACTTATTTTGTACTCCATAACGCCTAAAAAATTTCAGCCTTTGAGAGTTTTAATTGCAAACGTTTTTCCTTATGATAAGACAATAGTTCGTCGAATTGAATACATTTTATTATCATCAAACGTAAGAAAGTTATAGTTAAGGAGAATTTCAATTTTCTAATATATACATCTCTTCTAAATTGGTATGCCCATTTTCAAACCTGTTCAAGACGTTTTACAATATTTTCAATATTACTCACGAAGCTTCACAATAAAAATCAATGCAATTATATTCTTCGCAACATCACCAAAACATAGCACACACATAAAAAGCGTCCCAAAAATATTAACTTCAACTTTAATTCTTTATATTTTAAACATAGATATGTATATATAATAAATTACGGATTTACGTAAAAAAGATATGGATTTTCATGAAATCGATTAAAGCTTTCAGGGGAATTGAATTTGAATAAATAATAATAATAATAATTTTATAAATCTGGAAACAAAATTTCCTAATAAGCAAAATGTCCCTCATACATTAATGATGTACAAATTTTCTACATTTTTTCTTGAAGATATTTGTTTTAAACCAAATTGCTAAGGGGTTAATCAGAAAATGGAAATATAAATACTTACAGGTTGAGTGCAAGTAACGTGGCGCGGAAATATATCGTAAGCAAATATATATATATATATATATATATATATATATATATATATATTATCTTTAATTATATTTATCGATTTTTAAAACCGTACCTCCTAAAAATATCTTAAAACTTTACATTATTTAATTAAAATTTGGAAATGGCACTGTTAAATTCCACATAAAAACGACTGAGAAATTATTGCATATGAAAATATCAGTCTCTGATAAGTGTTTCACATAATCGCAATAAATATGTAATTACAAGATAAAGTTATTTGTGAACTTAAATTGAGCAATATTATCTCTTACGTAAGCAAAACGTAAGCGACATCATCATATAAGCGGTTTATAGTTCTTTCAAATGTCTGCTAAATTTTGAAAGTGTAATTAACTTGTACAGACAGTAATGCCGCAATACACCAATGAACTTTCTGAAAAGCTAAGGCTTTATACTTTATGCAATTGTCATGCTAATGAATCTGCTATGGAATGTTAACGCCTATTTCATAATTCTAGATATCATTCTGGAAGATATATTTCCCAACAAATTGGGACAAAGAATGTGCGGAAGAAGAATCGTAGGTGGATAGATAGATTATATAATTAAAGACATTACTCGATTGATGAAAAAATCGATATTTTAGCTCATTTTTGCAATCATCCATATAGTATTGTCTATACCTTTGTTTTACAAATGGACGTACAACAGTCTAGAGAATATTGGGATGAAATAAATGGTTCCCGTTTAACTTATATGATATACAAGGTCAGGAGCCAATACACTTTCAGTGACACCTAGATTTTAGTAATTGGGCTCTTAATCATGAAAATGAAAATCCCTCTTTCATGGGTAACATAATTTGGACTGATGAATGCTGTTATAAAAAAATGGATGTATATATCCTAGAAATGATTATTTTTGGTTTGACGTCAATCCATTGCAAGTATGTGACTGTAAAATGACAATAACGTAATCAAACAAAAACTGGATCAGTTGCCCAATAGTGTTGTCACATGAATGTAACTTTGTATTGGCAAGGATGGCAAACGTCTCGAACTAGTTTTGTAATATTTGCATAAATTATTATCCCTTTAAAATTTGAATATTTTTGTCCCCATAAATAGCAAAAGTATAATTTATTTATGCAATCATAGTTTTCTTTCGTAATTTGAGCGCACATTTTGCAATGACATATAATTTTTTTGCAACTATCGAGGCATTAAACTATGGTTTAAGTTAGAATTTATTAATCTCCGAATCCTTTTGTGATAAAATACTGCAGTTTTGTTCGTAAACTTACTAGTGAATGGGTACATATTATTCACAGATAAATTTTACTCATAAGATGGACAAAACTTTTAAATCTCGAATAATCCTAAGTCGCGAATTTCTGAATAGGGTGTCACTGTCTAAATTTTTATTCTAGTTTTGTGTGCGATAATCTTGTTTCTATAAATGAAAAAAAAATCATTACTAAATCCAAATTAACTTAGTATAATGGTAATCATTCATTATGCAGTATATGTGTCCTAAATAACAAATTGTTTGAAAATGTCAAAAAAGAAATATTTCTAATCGCCTTTAAATAAAAAAAATGTCTTTAAAATTTTTTTTTCCAAATTATTTTAGAGTCTCTCGATTAAAACAAAAACATTTAATGTCACATTTATTCTAATGTGATCAAAATGCTTTATTTAATAAAAAAAGTAACGGGCTTTACTTATATTTTGAAATTACTCACTCGTTTGCAAATGTTCAAAGAATCCTCAATATGTAATTAAAAAAAAGTAAACGGAGATAAAACAAAAATTTTCAAAATTGTTTTGAAACGTTACTACTTGTGAATCAAATTAGCTTTTCAGAAAGATGTGCTTACGTGTTTGCTTGCGAATCATGAGTGCTCTCAAGGGATTAATTTTGCTCCAAAAAAGGAAATAATATGAAGGACTTCGTATTTTGTTTTGTTTTTCCCCTAGAAATTATCCTATAAATTATTTTTAAACATTAAAAAAAATTGTGAAATGGGTAGTTTTGCCTTTGCATTTTTAAATTCAATCTTACTTATTAAAATGATATTTTGTTTTCAAATTTTTTATATTCTATTAAAAGAAAGGTTAGTTATTAAAATATTATTTTAAAGAATTTTCTCTATATTCAATACTTTCTGAACAGAATTTTAGAATATTCGTTTTTTTTTAAATTTTTTTCTTTGGATATGAAATATATTTATCTAAAATCCTTTTTTCAAATAATTGCGATTCTTCATTAAACATTCCAATTTCCCTTTCCCTTCAAAAATATTTTTCTTTCTTTTTTATACTTACCGACATTTTTCCAATTAAAACCAATTACCC
This sequence comes from Argiope bruennichi, assembly GCF_947563725.1. Classification (NCBI taxonomy): domain Eukaryota; kingdom Metazoa; phylum Arthropoda; class Arachnida; order Araneae; family Araneidae; genus Argiope; species Argiope bruennichi. The sequence continues at coordinate 26,365,840 of NC_079151.1, read as the reverse complement.
CTGTTTTTTTTTTTTTTTTTTTTTTTTTTTTTGGCATTCTGATAATGAAAAATTAATTTTTATGTTATTTAGAAATAAATTTTATTTTCTGCATTGGGTAAAAAACATTTTAAATCAGGATAAATAATGATTATAAAATCTAAAGAAAATAATGTAAAAACGTATCTTGAATTGATTTTAAACTCTCAGTGCTTTAAATAAATAAAGTTGTAAATTTTTGCTAAAAAAGCACATTATGCACACTATTTTTTGTAATTTATAATGCATGATGAATTACAAGTACTCATCATCAAAATGTTGGTTTTGTTGATGTTTGAATGTCTATTTATGGGGATAAAATAACAACTTTGACCCCCATATAGAAAACCGCATTTTTAATCGTATTAATAAAATAAAATTCAACTACTATAATGGAAAAATTACGAGATATTCGTTATTTATACTGGTTCAATGAATCAGTTTTTCTATCTAAATAAATATGTACTTCACTCTACCCCCCCCCTCCCCCCATCCATTGAAAAAAAGTTTGTGAAGATGCGATTATATATAACCAAGTTACACAAATGTCTGATTATTTTTTGCGATTGCATCAGCTTTATATATAGACAGAAAGAATATTTTATTTCATTTTTCAAATAACAATTCATCCAACTGCTTCTTATATCTAACGTTATTTAGTTAACACTACTCAAAATATCTCAGGGCAATAAAAATAATGAAAAAAATGTTTTAAAATTTTCGAAAAAGAAAAAAGAAAAAATGGAATAAATTTGCTTTAACCCGTTCAGGACCATGATCCCATATACGTCATCATTCGATCCTCTCTTCACGGCAGACGATGTCGTATATAAGACGAGCCTTTACCATTCCAGGAGCCCACGATCGCATATTCGTGATTTCAATTTGGAAAGTTTTAGTTAATTGTTTTAATGGCACTAGATGGCGGTTGAAGTCCGTTATAATTTTGAACTATATCTCAGAGAATAATTTCAATATAGGCTTTCGGTTTGATCTTTTTTTTTTTTTTTTTTTTGCTTGATTAGGGTATTTAAACAAGTAAGCATTTTCGCGTGTTGAGCTGTTTTGAGAGGATTGGCCATTTAAAGGGCTCTGATTTATTTTGCTCTGGGTTTTTGTTTATGTTTTAACTGAGTGCGAAATGGATGGAATGCTTGCTGGTTTATGTAGGAGGAATATGTCTTTTGCAGTTTCGGGATAGCTAGATAGTATTTTGTATGTTTTTGATCAGTTGTATTCTGCCGTCCGATTACGAAAAGAGTGAAACAAAGGAACAAATGCCATACAATTAGACACAGAGAGTCTAATTGTATGCCATTGAACCTTCGTATGCGCGCAGGCATTAGTTTCTGTTCCGCGTTTCTAGATTTGATAGATTTATTGATATAAACAGACGGCTCTCTAAAAGTATAGGTGTGATTTGAAGGGACTCGGGCATTCTTGTTGATTGATTTGGTTTGTTTTCGTTAAGATAATATGAGAAATTGAGTTCATGTTTGGTTTGGTTATATTAACGTCCCGTTTGAAGCAACATTAGGGCTATTTTGGGACGGACCTCGTCATTTTGAACCGCGGTCAGATGACGCGGGCGACACCTGAGCTGACACCCCCATCTCCACACCACACCAGCGGGAGGACGTTTGGTCATGACAGATTTAACGTGCAACAAACCCCCTTACACGACGGATCTTCGGTGGAATCGGGTCAAGAACCTAAAACCCTCCGGTTCCGAAGCCGAGACCTTACGACCAGGCCACCGCGTCCATGAAATTGAGTTCAGATGACTGTTGTTGGGGATGAGAGTGAAATATTACAGATTTTTTTATATTTATAACTTTGTTTTCGTAGGTATAGTTAAAAGTTGAGTGTTTTGCTTATTTCATACATTTCTATTAATGTCATGTTATTTCTGTTAATGTCTAATGTCTAATTAATGTTAATTTAATAGCCTTTATATTGATACATATTAAATAGTAGTATATTAAAAATGTTACTTATAAAATTGGAGTCATAATATTAAAATAACGATTTTATATGAATTTTTTCGTAAAATAGACTTAAATGCGGAAACGTCGTGGGCCCGTGGTGACGCTCCACTTAGGAGCTTTCGGTCCTGTGAGAGCACTTCCTTCTTCATTATCTGGTCCTGAATGAATTAAGCATTCACCTTCTCTGCCACAATGAGTTGTGAAAGAACCGAGTTAATGAGCATCGAAATCTGATTTTCAAGTAAATGTCTGAATGTTCTAAAAATTATAAGGCACAAAATTCATTAATAGTTTTGTAAGAATGATTTGAACCATGTATGATTTATCTCAAGGAAACATTTTCAAAAAAAAAGAGGACTGGGAATGCTTGGATTTCTTATAATTCTTTTCTGTAATTTATTGTGTAAAACATGTTGAAATGATTCAGCTTCTTCCCTGCTTGACCATGGTGACGTTTCTTTTTCCCACACTCCATAACTAGCATCCAGACAGCAGTATCAGCAATGGCGACGCCCTACCGCAGTGTAAGTGCTTCTAGAAGTGCCAGGTGGTCAACCCCTTAAAGTAAGGACATCTGGGCAATTAGTGCGAGTCTAGATAAGGGACCCCACCTTCATTGCATTTGAAACAGATGTAAACCTGCATTCCTTACATTGTGAAGGGTGGCTCTTCAACGGTTTCCCACGGTTGACGGTAGATCAACGAAGTTGTTGCTGAACGACTATTGGATAACCGGGAAAATGGTCCGATGTGAATGAGGGTGGGGACAGAATAAAAGTACGAGGAGATTGGAAGAGAGGAGAATCGTGCAGAAGGAGGCAGAGAGCGAAGTATTCGACGAGAATTCCACCCGAGAAGATTCGATGGATCTCTGGAGCTACGCCTGTTTGCGAGAATGCTTAGAGTCGGCAAGCTGTTTCCTTGGAAGGTTTCTCCGAAAGTATTCGAGGAACTATCCTTGTTGTGTCGAATAAGAATCATTTAACCTAGATGTTGAACTGTAATTTTATGTAAATAAAGAATTTGATCATAACGCTACCTTTAATTGGATCGAGACTTTACAATGTATACAAGATAAAAATTGCTAACACAATCCTTAAATATTGCTGTTTTAATTATAAGCGACATTTCGGAAAAAAGGCAATTATGATTGATTTAAATTATGTTAATTTGGAAAATCATACAAACCCCTTGGCTGACGCTGTCTTTTCTCTCTCTTTTTACTATAGAACACCCTCAAACTTGGAATCTCTTAGATTCTCCTCTTATGGAGAGATTTAGAGAGAAAATAAGTATGCTAATGTTTACAATCGTGATGCAAAATATAACTTCAACAATTATGCAATGCACAAAACAAATATGGAGAAAGAATGTATTTGGTGGAAAATGGGAGTCCATGGGATTTTTACCCAAGCTAAAATTGCTTGGTGAAGGGTTTGATTAGGAATATCAATGAAACACACTATGGGTTTCGGTCTAGGGAATTCACATCTTTTTTGTGCAAAAATTGCATGAGGGTTTTAGTTTTAACCTTGGATGTTTTGCTGTTCAAGTTGCTCCATCAAATTAATTCGAAATCATACATAGTTATGTTAAGGTGGACAAATATTGATGAAAGGGTAGCTATTGGCATGGCGAAATGGATATATCATTTCCCCACAGTTACAATGGTCAGAATCTTTGATGTTGACAGATTGAAGCATGAAGGGAATAGGGTATGAACGGTTTCAAAGATTATATTCATATTGTCTGTTTTGTGGTGAAGGATTAAGAGAAACTTTGAATATGATTTGGTGAACATTTCTACAATTGACCTATTGCTCTTTCTTCTTTTCGTCGTTGAAAACACGATTTATTCACCTTACGTTTAAGATATTTACTTGGACTTTATATAGGGAAACTTACAGAAAAGAACTTCCTTGCTAAAAAAAATATGTTTTCATGTGACCAACGTGGCTAATATATGCTTTAATGCACTCTAAGGGTGGTCGAGTAAAAATGTTCATATTTCTTGCCCAATAGCAGGCTTGAGGATGAAGAGAGTATGTCGTCCTTAAGTAGGATAAATTGTTGCTCTATATTTTAGATTTTTATCGTATTTCCTAGCCTTCTTTAACGCCAATAATTCTACAACAAATTGCTAATAAAGGAAGAAATGTTTGGGAAATTGAGCATTTAAGATATCAATAATTCAATTCTGAACAAGAAAATAAAATTCTTTGTTTGCAGTTGCTTGTGTGATATAAATTTTCCTAAAAAAATAAACCTTTTGAGATACTGATGATTTATGCTGTATGTAATAGCAACACGGCTGTTCATAAATGGAGTTATTATCAGAAAAAAATCCACTTTCTATATGTGTCGAAGATACTCATTCTGAATACCTATTTTGAAACATACCAATTGATATACTATTTGAACATTTTTTAAAATGTAATGAAAATTGTTAAGTGCATTAATTTTCTGATTCAACTCTTTTAAGAAATGAAATAACACATATTGCAATATGTGTATTAATACTGAAGTGTATAATTGTTCAAACATTAATCTGAAAAATAAAAAGTATGATCTAAGTCAGTAAGTTTTTCTTTTAACATTTCTGTAAATTTTGCAATTAGAGCCTTGAAATTTGATGTGTGCATAGATGAATGTAAGAAAAAAAAATCGCTATTTTTTTTTTTTAAATCATGAAGATTGTGCGAAAAGTTGATGGTTTAAACACTCCATTATCCAAGAAATTTAAATGTACTCTTTATTAAATGAAACTTTGAAATTAGAAATATATGTATAATTTCAATATTTAGAAATTAAAGCTTATTACACATTTTTGGAATACCCTGTACATATCATTTATATATTATTTCTTAAATTAAAATAAAAGAGTTTTTAATGAACTAATGATTGTTCTAACGAATTTAGCTTTCGAGATGGTATTAAAATTGTGCAGCTATTTTGTATCTAAATGCTACTCAACTTCCACAAAATTGTACCACAGCTATTTTATCTAAAATTATTTTCAAAAACGCTTTCTTTACCCTTTTATTAGCAATATACTTATCAATTTATTTGAACATTTAGAAGGCTTTGAGATTATGTGCTTCATTCTAATCGGAATTCATACTAATTCATAAGTAATTGAAAATTTTAAATCTAAAAAAGCAAAGGTAGTTGGAAAATCAAATGAACTTGTATAAAAATGCAGGAAAAAAATAAGCGTGGATAAAATTATTTTGTTTTTATTGACATAAAAATGTTAACAGATAAATGCAAAATAATATGTAGACCGATGCCAGAGAAATGTTTTGAAACTGACTATTAGATTCTTCCTTTTAGAAAATGCGCCTTTTAAAAACAACTACTGATATCTTACCGGACGTCAGAGAAACAATGGTTTGGATTTAAATCCTATTTTACTCAATATGTATTCAAGGTATATGAAATGACCAAGTTTGAAAAACTCTTTCATTTCCTAAAAAAGGTTAATTAAATTTATTTCATGTTTATTAACTGAATTAATGCACAAAGATATAATGATATTTTTCATGGGAAATATCATATGTTATTCCTTAAATAAGGAAATTGGATAATTTATACACTTATTTTATTTTCTTATTTAATCAGTTTCACAAACACGTGCACGAGATCAAATTTACTGCAATCTTTAAAAAATTATAATCGAGAACTATATTTTTTAAACTTTGTTTTGTGCTAAATTTTTGTAGTTAAAACAAGACTAGGCAATATTGTTATTTAAGATTTTATATTTCTGTGTCAATAGATACTATTAGAATTAAACATAATTGCATCTTTATAATAGTTGGAAACACTTTTTTGGGAAAATTATACTTTTATTTCTAATTTAATGTTGCAAGCAGCTATGTAAATTCGCAAATATATTTAAAAACCTCATTCAGTAATTGCACCTTTTAAACTCTTTATTAATTTATGTTTCTGTTCTACACAATGTTTTATCAATTAAAATATTTTAAATAAACAATATTACAAGTTACAATATTTTAAAATAAATTTAACACAAGTAACCAAGAATTATATGTGTTAATTGTTTTACCAAATTTCTCCTTTTCATTTGAAATAATGATCATTTATCTGAGTTTAGATTTTGTAGACTAAAACATAACAGACTTTTAAATCTACTGAAACAGTATTCAAGTTATTCGCTACTGATATAAATAAACCACTTCAAATGAAATGATGTGTTGCGTTATAAATTCAATATACAGCTCAAACTCGTTTTCTTTTTTTAATATTAAATTTATATCTATAATCTGAATGAATTTTAATGTCATTTTTATTAACTGTTTTCGCGCAATCAATGCTCATCAAAATAGAAAAAAAATGATTATTCTTTGAAATAGAAATGATTCGTTAATTGTTAAACTTTAAGCCATCTATTTATAAAAAAAATATTTAAATATCATTGGAGACTTCTGTTATTGCCTTGTATATATTTTGATGATCAGTAAATCAAAAACGATGTAAGCTTAATCCAATATAATATCAAATGAGAAGAAACGATATTTTTCTTAAAACAAATAGTTATTAAAGTTCTATTAAATTAAATATCTTATAAAAATTTCAGGAATGAAATTTCAAATGTTAATATATCATTAATTTAATATTTTTTAGGAAAACATTTGAATATCATTGAAAAATAAGATCTTTGTCCTGTGTAAATTTTGATGATCAGTAAATCGAAGACGAGATAAACTTAATCCAGTGTAATATCAAAAGGAAAATTCGATATTTTTGTTTCAACAAATAGTTATTGGATCTCAATTAAATTAAATCTTTTATTTAAAAAAATGAGAAATGATATTGCAGACGTTAATATCCCATCGCTAAAGTCACGAGGGAAAAGTAAATAAATAAAGAAGGAGACTGTTTTTAAGAATAAAACAAAATCCTTTTCTTCCATCAAAAACAATTCATATCCCCGTTCTATTAAAGAATCTAAACTTAGCTTTTTAAGAATTTTTCTTTATTTTTGTTAAAGTACGGTTTCATAGCAAAATTGTTCTTTCACATGATTTCAAACTTTCCCTAAACGAGCAATGGAACATCGCGGAGTTGCCATAGCGGTTCCAAATTATAAAAGAAAATACAGCCCCAAGAAAAGAACGAAGACGAAATTCCCCCGAGTCACGAAACGTCGCATTTTTAGAAAAAAACTTTCTGGCTTTTTTCTTATATTTTTTACCGTGTTTCCCTTTTTATCGTCATAAAGTAGGAAGTATAGGACCTCGGAAGTCTGAATCGAGCCGTGACGCTGCATTAAACTGAAATCCTGGTTTAAAAGTTCTGTAGGAAATGGACAGGGCGAGCTCGACCGCACGTTTCTAAACATCATTCCCATCGATTCCTTTTTTTAAGTTTGCAAAAATATGCAGGGCCGATAAAATTTAGGACAAGATCTGAATATATACATGACAGAGTGTTCCTTTGTCTTGTTTGAAGCTATGCATATTGACTGAAATCCTTAAATAGATATGTATATATCAATTCAGGTAGCGACAGTGCTAATGGAAATTCTTTTCAACGAAATATGCTCTTTTGTACATACATTTATATCTATTTAGCAATTTTCTGCTAAGAACTATTTAAATATGTTCTTCAATATGTTTAAATGGAATGTACAAAATATGTTAAAAAAAGAATTAAACTGGTAAAAAGTTTGGCTTAAAATTGGAATGAGAATACATTTAGAAATATTTTTTTCTTCTTCTTTTGCATTAAATATTATAGTTAAAAAATAATAATAATATAATAAAGTATAATAATATAATATATAAGTTAAAATATATAATTATATAATAAATACATAATTATATAATAAATATAATATAATAATAAATATATAATTATATAATAAATATAATATAATAATAAATATAAAATATAATAAAAAATAATAATAAAATATATAATAAATATAATAATAAAGTAAACTTTTAGTTGATATTGGTCTGATTGTAGTAACTACATATGTTAATTATATTAAATATTTTAGAATTATAGACACCTACAATGCTAATTATTCTTTTAAATATTTTTCAAAACTTTTAACCATTCATAGAAATTAATGGGTAGTTTCCCCAGAAATATTAATCAATAATAAAAAACCGAATTTTAGTTGATAGTTGCTTAAATATAAGTTATATTTCATTAGTGTGTTATGTGTTAAAAGATAGCTCAAACTCAAGGTAGAACCTTCGAGTATTCCAAATTTGAAAATATGGCAAGTTGTTACTGCGAGAATGTTTGCAATTGAAAATACACATTTTGCTATTGGTATTAGCTACAGGTTAATTTGAATTTGCTTCATTGGCTTGAAAACAACTTCCTGTTGCCAAATGGGGAAGCATGTTCGTGAAGAATCTTTGCTCTCCTTGATTGCTTAAGCAGCAATGTATATACCTAGGATAGTATTCTCAGTATTGATCGACTATGTACACCAGGATTTGTAGGTGGCTCCTTAAAAAGCATTCAAGACATTCATCAGGACAGCTCCATTTTGCATCGAGACACTTTATTTTTACCACCATCATTGTAATGATATGGTATTGACTTATATCATGTTGAAATGTAACACGCAACTAAATTCGAATGTCCATCCAAATCAATTCAACAATCTAGACCATCTAAGTGTTTATTCAGGCAGCGGGTTTTGTTAATAGTTCATGGCTATAATAATCTAAAATTTGCTACAAATATTCATATGTAAAGGGATTTATCCTAATCCATTTGAAATGCAGAAATGGTACTTCTGAAGATGATTATCAACGTATTTGTCATTTAATTTTTATTCTTTTATTACATCCACTAGTATATTCCAAAATTAATGAAATATTCTGCATTATTCTGTCAACTTCACAACATATATAATTTGGAACATTTACAGCAAATAAAAATTTTACTTATTAAATTGCACCCCTCTGTTCTCTAGAAAATCTTGTGTCTCTAAACTGCATATATATTTTATCGGTCCCATCTTCAATTCAAAATGGTCAAAAAAAAAAAAAAAAAAAAAAAAAAGATGGTTCATTAAATTTTTCTGAATCCTAAATTGTGCAAGTGACAAAAATTTCTGAAGTAATAATACGCATATAGCTTTGTAATTATGAATCTTAAACTATACATTTCTTAGGAAAATTTACTTTTATCTGAAGTTTGATATACTAAAAGCAATCTGTTCATGAATGAAGGCAATTCATTTTTTTAAAAATGTATTCCATGCTTTATTAGCAATGAAAAGCCAATTAATAATGAATGATCAATTAATGACCAATTAATAATAATGAAGGCATTCTTATAGATAGTAATATATATAGATACTAATATTATGTGGACAATTATGTAATGAAGATAGTATTATAGTAGTAATGTTACCAACACTCATTAGAACACTTTAACTATATGAATATTAAACAGTTAAAAAAAATTCAGGTATAGTATTTACAGAAATAGCATTTTTACACACGGTTTTCTTGCAATATACAGTTGAAATAGAAACGTTTTGACTGTAAACATTTACTATTTTTTGACAGAAATAGACATTTTTCTCAGAAATTTGATGGCTATTAAAATTTATTTTAACTATTTTATAAGTGTTAAATAATTCTAATAAGTAATAATACAAACATTTAATAGATTTAATACCGTGCTTTTATTAGATTTTATTTAATTTATTTGCAGGAATTTCTTTTTAAACTTAATAGATTGATATATTTTATTTCTGACAAGGAGAGATATTTCCAATTAGTCAATTATACACACAGTTTATAATTTTGTTCAAAAATTATTTCGAAATTCTGCAGGAATTGAAAATATATATTATAAGTTTCTATAAATTAAACATTATTACTTAAATTTCAATATCTTTTCCTAAATATAGAATTAAATTCCTCTTTGATTAGCTAATAATTGTTGAATTCATCTAATATTTCAAATTCAAATTAAAGAAACAGTTAAATTCCCCAAAAAAATTTCCTACATTTCTATTCGTTTAGTTTGAGAAATCGTCTTTTAAAGACATTTAAGAAACATTGAATAATTTAATTAATTGAATTTAGAATACATACAATAATAAATATTTTTTAATGAGGTTTCGCATTTCAGCAAATAAATGATCGTTTTATTTAAATAATCTTGTAATTTCTGTCAAACAGCTCTATTGAACAAAAAAATTATAAGAATTTTAGGAATTCTTTGTCATGGAAGTGGGTGTTATTTAATTCCAGAGAATTGATCCCATCTAAATCCTATGAAAAAGAAATAATATATCCTTCATAATATACATTTAAATATTATAAAATTTCTTCAAATGGAATGGTATAATTTTATCAATAATAATCACGAAATATATTTACTATAGGTAAAAAATTTATAAATAGTAATGATAGTATAATACTATAAGTAAGTAATAGGGTGTGTAAAAAATAATGAAGTGAATATTTTTTTACTTATTGATATAATTTCACACAAAAAAATCGTTATACTTAATAATATGCGCGTGGATTTTCATAACGGTGGATTTTTTGTTTTATTTTGATGATTTTTAAACAATGATAAATTTCTTTTATTAAATTTAACAGTTCCAAGATTAATTTATGGGAAATAATTTTAATTTCTGACAAAGTATTTCTAATAATCAATTGAAGAAATTTTTGTACCTAAAAGTCAGAAATTGAAAAGCAATTAAAAGTTTAAAAGTTATCAGTTCTATCAATATTGAAAGTGAGATTAATTGAATACCCGAATAGCTTACTTTGTTCATTAGAGTCGCTCGTCAGAGGGTTTGTGAGAAGTTTTCTGAGAACTCTTAAAGATATCACATGATATATATTTATTTAAAAGCTATCAACTAAGGGGTGTACTCAACTGTATATTAACCTCATTAGAGCCACGCCCTGTTATTGTGGTTTTTGAAGAAATGAGAAAATTTCCTCTTTGAAAAGGAAACTCGAGTGGTTCGGTATTCTGAAGAATTTGAATTCGAATGATTTTAGGAATGGAAAGGTACAGTAACTTTTTTAAAAATCAAATTATAGCACTTGCGTAAGTAAAACTTTGAGAAATCAGTTCAGGAAATGAAATGAAAATATTTCTTAAGAAATGACAAAAAGAATTTGTAATACAAATGGAAATACAGCAAAGAAAAAGATGCGATTTTTTTTCTATGTGAATAATATCAAAATCTGATTATTTTTATTTGTTATAAATTTTTCTTTTAACAACAAAAATCTGTTTATATGCTTATCTTTGATTTTGATTTCAAAAAGGCATATGGAGAAATATGGAAATCAAAATAAAATGTTGGGCTTTCTAAGATATTTTTTCATTATTAAAATCTCGAATAATATAAAAATAGACACCACGGATACTTTAAATAATATTATTAAAAGCATTGTACTCTTAATCATCAAACTAATAAAACTAAAATTTTGTGCAAGAATTAGAGCAAGTTATTCTAGAAACAAACGATGCTTGCAAACCGATTACAATGCTACTTAATTCCTACATTGTTCTGAGCCAAAAATTTTATTTCAAAATTTTTACTTATGATTTAAAAGATGCATACATATTAGAAGAAATAAAAATCGTTTTTTTTAATTTAATTTTTAAATATATAATTCAGTATGCTTTATATAGAGAAAAATCAAGACATTTAAAAGCATAAAAAATATATTTGATTTTAAAATCAAGACTTTGGAATGATGCTTATAACAAGTTGGAAAATAATGATTGTTGGAAAATAATGATTTTTTTTCCATCTACATATTGCCTTTATTCATTATTTATTTAGCATAAGAGGTTTTTTATAGTGATTACTTACATCAAAACATTTTTTTCCTTTTAAGTATTGTAAATAACAGTCTCAGTAAACCTTTATAGTATTCTAAAAGATTTATATAAAGAAATTCAAGCTATCAAATTTGTAATCCGACAGAAATCAATTCTGGTGATGTAGCGGAAATACCTACGATAAAGAATAATTCTCTAGAGAATAATCAGATCTATCTAATTAGAGTAAATGGAAATATTGATTTCCAATACAGGATGTTGTATATATTATTAGGATGCTACGCTCTTCTTTGTACAATTTTTTTATTGTGTGGTTGGCTTAAATTTTATTTTATAGCCAAAAATTTGCATGGCATTTGGTTAATGGAATCCTTTTCATATTCAACAGACTTAATTTCCATTGAAAATTTTTGAGGTTTGTCAGGAGAAACAATAATAATAATTCAATATCAAAATATTTATCATGGAAATAACACTGAGTACTGTAAAATTTCCTAGTCGTTTCGTCTATAACTTGAATATAAATAATATATAAATTTAGAGAATTCGATATAATCTTATTAAAAGCTGAAAACTATATAATGAAGCATCAGAGTCACATATTCATAGATGAAGATAGATTTTAAATAACTAATTTTAATCGTGAATATTCATCTTTCTTTTGACAGCTGTTTAAATTCTGTTTATTAATATTTTTCACTTCGATTGTATTCATAAATCTGAAATATAGAGTGGTCCCAAACTATTTCACTGATTACAAAAACATTTTGCAAACTATTTTATTTTGTCATCACGATATATTGTAGAGACATTTATATAAAAGTTTTTAATAAAACCACTTACATCAGAAATTATATTGCAACAGAAGAATGCCAATTAGGTATTCCAATTCCAGCTGCATATTATCTAATATCGCATGAAACATAACTTCTGTAGTCTTAACTTCGAGGGTATTAATATCATCAATTGGCATTGCAAACAATTTCTCCTTTATGTAACTTTAAAATCAATACTGAACAGTATTGTATGATTAGAATTCGTCAAAGCAAAGAACACATTGATCTTTTTCCTTTGTTGACGCCATTTTGATAAGAATCTAAAATAGAATCAATATTGGTTGTGATACCTGTTGTGTTAAAAAAATAAGAATATGACTATTCCATTCTAAAAAAAATATACCGTATTATTCAATGGTTATTTTTTTAAAGTCTTTTTTTGTTGTTGTTGTAATTAGGTGAAAAGTTTATGATCATGCTGTATACTTCATATCATAATTTTATACATGTAGAATGGAGCTGGTAACTGAAACAAAGCTGATTTTTACGCATTTTGTATAATTTTATAGTTTAAAATTTTTAATGTTTCAGAATGGATAAAAACAAAAACCCAAGGCGTGCTTAATTAAGCAATGAAAATCATTATTATAGGATGTTTTATAACAAAGTAAAGCAATTATCATTACAAAGACATAAAAATTAATTAAATTTTATGGATTTCTAAGAACATAATCTGATATTTGCAATAACAGTAATTGTATTGATGTTTAGTAATAAATGCGGTACAGTAAAAATATTTATTTTTGGAAGTATCTTATTTTCTAATAAACAATATTCATGGAACAATTGGAAGGAGACGTTCAGTTCATTATGCACATTAAACCTTGTAGTTTAATCCCAAAAAGCAATTTTATAAAAAAGTTAAAAACAAAATAAATAATTCCCTCGGCATGATGGAACATATTCTATAAAAAGAAATTCTTCAAACCAATCTAAAGCATGATTTTGATTTTTATTCTTTTAGTATTCCCTGAAAGATGTTTCTCGGAATTTGCTGGTAGAAGTACTATTTTCTACGAACTAAATATTTTAAATTGATTGTCCTTTCCTAGAAATTTTTCTTACAACCTTATATTCATAAATAGTATTTCTACTTTAGAAAAATCGAAAAGAAGAAGGTAGTTGCAATAATACCATTTCAAGAAAATGTAGGATAATAATTATACTTTTTTTTAATGTAAGGTTTTCATTTTATTTCATAGTTCAACTATTTTTTCTACATTTATCTAATGGTTTACTATCTATTGAGAAATTCACTTGGATCTTCTTGTTAAGATTACAGCAATGCTCTGCAACCTGTTATGCATCTTTATCCTTTTACATTTGCGGATTGGCTTTAGATTTTATTGCGTGTGTATACGTGTGTGTTTAGGCAAGAGCAAACAGACTTATTTATAAAGCCTTATATGTTTGAGAGTTTTCCTCTTTAAGTTTTCTGAAAAAATATCCCATATTATATTCTTGAAAGTTGCATGCATTATAATTATTCTTAGTTTCCAAACTTCAGTTTTTAATTTCATTTCTTTATTCAATTTAATTTTATTTACGATTTTTTAAAATTTTATTTGTTAAAAATTGTAAGGACTGTTTGCAAATTAAAAATTATTTACATTTAACAGATTATTTCATTATTTTTAATATTACTATCAAAAATGAAACATGAACTTAATTTTCAAAATGTTTATTCCTCAGTTGTAAATCGCGCTTAACTGCGAATGTATTATTGTATATATATATTTTTTAAACCAGAAATTCAACTAATATAAATCTATTGACTAAAAAAAAATGAACAGGAAACTTTTAGGAAGTTAAAATAATGAATAAGTTTATGTCAGATAATTGAATAGTCTAAATTCACCATTCAATAAAGCCACTTCTATTCAATTATGAATTCTTTTTCTTTTCAGCCTACTCTCTCTTTGAATAAGTAATTACAACTTTCGGAAAATTGGGAAAATTTTAATTTTTTTGAGTTTAAATATGCTAAAATAACCAAACTCCAAGAAGTTTTAATAATGAATTATTGAATTTTTGATTTGAGCAAAGTTTAATTTAAAATTCTCACATATCATTCTCATTAGTGTAATGAATTTACTTGTTGTGTGTGTTTAGAAGTAAGTGGAGAATTTTAGGTATAATTAGTTTTGTGAAAAAAGTTTTTTTAAAGTATATTATTATTTAGTATAAACAATATTTTTGGTTTAAGTAATATTCTACTCCCTTTTCTTCAATTTATAATATTTTTACTATACAGGCTATAGAGTCTTGAAATTATTTTTTTTTCTTCATATTCTGTATCAGATTGGTCATCCACATGTGATCAAAATATTTATTAGTGCTACTCATTATTGATAATTGTGTTCTGAAAAATGCTGACATAATGTAGTGTCATCTAAAATATACATCTGTGCACAATTTCAAAATAGAGAATCGAGCAGTTGTAGGAATAGCTATTTTATATTTGTAAAAATTACAAAAATAATGATAAATAAAAGTATACATAAATGATTAAAAGATGCTTAAAAAATAAGTTCGAATGTCTTATTTTTAAAATTAAACTTGAGGATATTTATGTTTATATATAAAAAGAATATTCTTTTGGTATTAAAGATAATAATATTGGAAAATATTCAAAAAATGTATTAAATCAGGATTTTTCAAATAATTTCCTTTTTGTTAATTATTTAAGGCTTAATTATACTCTTCAAAGTTTGAAAAAAAAGCCAGAAGTTGACTCATTTATAAACAAAGAATTTTTTTTAAAAAAAAAGAGAATTAAATAAAAATGTAAATGTTAACATTTTTTTTTAGATATGCTTTGCTTATCATGTTAAACATTAGCAGTCATAGACACTGCCGAAATTTATGTGATGTCTTTTGATATCGTTAACAACATTTACAAAATTTTAACTGGGATTAATTGTTATTGTAATTCATTAAAGCGCAAGTTGATAAATGTGAATTCATTAGCTTTGTATATCAACTTATCTCTTCCGACAATGTTTCTAAGTTGAAGATGTATCTCAAGAAACATCAGAAATGGAGACTTAAAAACTAAAATTTAATTAATGATGTCAAATTTTCTTGTATATTTAAAATTTCGGTAAAAAATCACAATTAAAAATTTTTATTCAAATATATTGCATTTTTATTGAACAATTCTTTGTTTTCAGAAACATTAAATAGTTCATAGATCAGTGAAAAAATGAATTCCACCAATTTAAATGAAGCATGGCAAATAAATCTTATAATTACTACGTAGCAAATAATTATTTTCTAGAAAACATGCAAACTACTCATGCTGCCTCACAGGAATAATAAGAGTAGAATACCTTCTCAGATATGTTCAGACTTTCTTTGAAGAGATCCTTGAATGGTGTTCATTAAAGATTGAATAATTATATATGGCAATTAGTTACGCGTTCATTCCAGAAAGTGGAAATTTCAAATTCATGGTGTTGGGATGGCAGAAGCCTAAAGTTTAACACGCATTGTTGCTTTGCAAATAATTTGCAACTAATTTACTTCAAATCTATCAATAATTTCTCTTCGACACTAAAATGTTTGAATTTTATCTGTAGTTGAATTTGTAAATCAAGTACTACTTAGTAAGTATTTATATGCTAATTGTATCATTCACTATAACTATAAACTATTTGAAGCTACTTTTATTTTGAATAGAATTTTAAAACATAGTCTGAAAGACAATCACAATATAAAATGTATTTCCTATTATTCATATGGGGTTAGTGATAATTGGATAAAAAGTAGTCTATGCGTATTAGTGTACTATATTAGATATTTCATGGATATGTAAACATTTTTAGCATGGGATGTAATAAAATAATTGCAATCGGTTTAACCCTTAACTAGAGTGGTGCGGTATTGCAGACCGCTAAGGATGCCCTTTCGGTCACTCCTATTGTACTTTTAGCCCAATCGAATGGATTGACCCTATAGCTTCTTGTTTCGTGATCTTCACTACAAGTGCACTTTTTAAAATGGTTTCAGCAGATGCTTTTTAAAATATTTCAGCTATTTCTTTCACGACATCTTTGATACCTCACAGGAATAATAACAGTAGAATACCTTTTTAGATATGTTCAGACTTTCTTTGAAGAGATCCTTGAATGGTGTTCATTAAAGATCCCCTCCCCCACTTTTTAGTGTCCCAGTATTATACAAGGCTTAGCAGATGGCTCTAAAACTTGGTCCCCGAAATATAATCCAATCTACTGATCTCCGTTAGGAAGTAGAGCTCCAAAGACTTTTAAATGAATCAGAAAGTGATTTCGATGATGAGGACAATTGCACAGAAAAAAATTTTTTTGGATCGCATTCAACTGATTTTGATATGTATATTCAAATATAATAAATTTTTCTAGTGATAATGTATTTTGAAAAATTTCTAAAGTGTATTAATACACTAAGAGAAATATTTACAGAATTTATAGGCTGATTTTCATACTAATACTTAATCGGTATGTTTAAAATGCCCTCGAAAACCATGCTATGAATGTTCACACGTTTATGTGTAGAAATGATGCCGATAAAAAAGGGGTCAGTTTTACCCCTTGTCAGTTTTTTTTATTTTACTCTTCATACTATTTTTTTTTATTTTTCCACTATATTGTTTTCTATATACCTTTGTACACTGGAAAAATATTTAAAAAGTAAACAGTAATATATTTTTTCAAGAATATTATTTATTGTAATATATAATCTGAGAAGAAAATATATCCACAGACGTAATTACTTTTTTCAATGATAATATATTTCGAAGGCATATTTATATATCAAGTAAAATATCTGCAGAATATATTGACTGATTTTTATACTGATACTTTAATTAGAATATTTAATTTAAGTGTAAAGAAAAGAAGGTCTTGTCGATCGCACATCCCCTTTAAAGTCTTAAATTTTCACCTCCCCAGTTAATGGTTAAGATGGTATCAATTTATTGTCCTCTAAAATTTCAGATGGTATAGTCAAAATACAAACACGACATTGATTTGCACGAAAGACCATAAATCAATGCATGTTACAGAAATTAAGGAATGCAGCCTATGAAATTATCATAAATGTAGTAATATTAAAAATCAGAGCAATCATTTTAAATTGCTTGTAGTTACGAGCTCTATATGTGAATATATCTAGCAAATCTTCAGATAAGAACGCCAATTCTTGTTAAATGCCAAGTGAACTGCTGAATCAGAACTATTTAATATTGAAATCCATTTCACATTTTAGGAAAAAAGGGAATGTGACATTGCTGAACAGTATGAAATAGCATGCAATCTGTTTATACGTAACTTGAGTAATAAAATATGATAAGTAATCGATATAATTTAAATTACTTCATTAAGTAGAAGTACAAACTAAAGCTTGTAAAGAATTTAATGGTGACGGATTTTTAAAACACATCATTGAATTACCACAAACAAAAGTCTTTATTCTACTGCAATATATCTCTTCTTTACTAATGTGAAGATAATCGCAAAAATGTGATGCTGAACCTTAAGAATTCTAACTAAGTGGAAACAATTCAATTGTTGGATAACCTGTTTCTCATTATGACATATTCTGTTACTACTTACCACATATTATTTTACCACTTACCACATATCGTTTCATTTTAGTGAGTATCATAAAATATTCTTTTGCATGCTAAGGACTCTAAATAAAGTGGAAACAATTCGATTGTTGAATATTGTCTTACTCTTTACCACATATCAAAAGAGAACATTACACTAGATACTTTTTTTAGATTCCATTGTTGACTATCCTCTTACTCTTACCACATACAAGAAGAAAAAAAAATTACAGTAACTGCATTTTTGTAAATGATGCTATCACATTTGGTTAAATTATTTCTCTTTTAGTTAAGAAAAAAAATCTCTATAACCATCTTTAGCTTCTATATTGTTAATAATCAGATAAATCCTAAAATTCCATTTATTTTTAAACTACCGCTAGATGAAGCTAATGGGTTAATAAAGAGGACATCTCTGAATGATATTGCTTGCAATCACGATGTATTTAAACGAACAGACCCCAAGCTTGTGGATTTCTTGATATAGGACAACTTTTCGATTAGACAGCCAATCTTTATTGCGCCTTGTTTTCAGCAGTTCCTATTAAAATTCATGTCTTAAGTAGAGCCAGAATTATTCAAAATTATATAGCAGTCATTCTGTTCAGGTGAACAGCAACTGACATTTTTCATTTTAAAGGAACGAATTATTGCGTTCTGTTTCTTCTTAGCATGTTCTGTAATAAATGCATTCTTTTTAATTTTATCAAATCAAAGAAAAATACTATTTTGACCAAACTTTGTTCAAGCAAACACGATATTTCACATCTAATATTATAAATTCTTGGTCAGCAGTAAAATATCTCATTAAATCTTTCTATTTTAGCTGATGTAACAATAGTTTTTAATTTTAGAGAAATTTCTAAATTTTCAGATTTAGTGAATGAAATAAAAAATTAGAACTTAAGGAAGTAAATAATCTTCAATTATGATTTAACAAAATAAATAAACAATAAGTAGCATCTCATGATAGAAGAGACTTCAAATCAAAGAGTTCGTTTTTGAATAAATATATATAATTCAAATAAAATATGTTAGTTGCTTTTTTATTTAATGAGATTCAAAGAATTTATTTTTAATACGAAATCATTTTATTTTCTTTCAGTAAGAAATCCCCTTTTAGAATGAGTTATAAAATCTCTCGTTTTTGATAAAATATTCGAAACGTTATAAAACATGATTTTTTTTTTTTTGGATTTACACATTTGAATCTTTATTCCGAAAAATATATGCTTATTTTAATATTTTTTTTTCAATGCAAATTAAATACGTTAGTTGCTTTTTATTTTTCAAAAAAATTATTTTTAATACAAAATTACTCTATTTTTTTCAGCGAGAAATCTCCTTTTAGAAATAGTCATAAAATTTCTTATCGCTTTTGATAAAATATTCGAAATATTATCAAATATCAATAAAACGTTTTTTTTCTTTACATATTTGAATCTTTCTTCCAAGAAAAATATGCATTTTTTTAATAATAAGCAATAAATACATCGGCATTCATTCACTCAATAAGAGATATTTTTCGTCTTCTCTTAATTTTAAACGAGAAAAAGAAAAGAAAAAAAAAAAAAAAAAACGGAAATAAGTCGAAAGCATTCAATTCCCCAAAGACTCTTTGCCAATTTTAATTAGCATGCAAATATATTTTTTCCTCGCATTCTTTCTTTTTTTGTGGCTAGAAAATCAATGAATCTCTTTTCGAAATTGCGAGAGAAATAATTATTCCAGTAGTTGTCACATAAGATCCCCATTGCGAAAGACATTTGCCTAAAAGATTTCGCGTTATTTTATTTATTACACCTCGAATTCTAATGAATACTGAATAGTCTTGATGAACAAAAGCTCAAGACAGTTTCTTTTGAAGAAATAGGCTGTTAGATTCCTTTACTGAATATATTTAAATTAATTTATATTTGTGACAATAGAATCTTGAGAAGTGTGAACAATAATTTCTACCTTATTTATACGTAGAAAAAAAGATGCATCCTTATATGTTTATGCTTTTAGGGCACAAATTTAGCATTGAAATCGTTTTAAACAAAATATAGTATAATTAAAAACGATTTTCCTTACTTGAAATGATATATTCTGATCCATTTATTGTTTTTAGCGATTATGAAAACAGCCATTATACGTTCTTAAGTTAAAATATGCTTGCTTGCATAATGTGTACGAAAAACTAAATACTCAGTAAACGTAAAAATGAAGTTATAACCGTTAAATGAAGTAAACCACATAAACATATAAAAAAATGGGCAATCTAACCTCTAAATATTGAATTTGAAATTATCTAGGGAAGAACTCGATTAATAGAAATTTTGATCAACAAAAATGTGTATTGTGCTTTTTATTCGCGGACATGCTTCGTTTATACGTTTAAAAAAATGCTTTTTAGATTTTCATAATGTTTAGGATTTAATTCGGTTTTTAATCACGTCAAAGCATTCACAGTATTTAGTAACAGATTCATTATTTTTCAAAATTCTTATTTTGTAATTGCCCTAATTCCATACATTTGCATACATAAATTTGTCTTTTCGTCCCGGTTGCTACGTTTCATAGCAAGTTAAACCTCAATTTAACGTTTTAAGATTTGCATTTCGAGATCAAAATTACTATAAGAAATTTAAGACTAAACCAAATATGGAGTAAAAATTTTGTTCGAAGTTGGAAAAGGAGCTGAAAGTGAAGCTAAGAATAATAAATACATGGCGCATTCGAATGTTTTATTATTTTCCATACATATCCTTTTGGTTTTCTTTAAAGCTTTACTGTTGCCAGAATCAGTTAAGCAGATATTTTCTCATTTAATTTCTCATGGATAAAATCAATGGCAGAGATTTGGCTGCAATAATCTATATACACTATTTAGATGGAATATTACTGATAATGCAGAAATTGTCTTTTTATAGTTATTACTGACAAAAGTTCGATGTATAGAGACTTTCGATATATGGGAAATCGATTGTATAATTATTCGTGATACACTTTCCGACTCATTTAGTAAGGAAAACTATTTAAAGCGAAAAGTGAAGAAATAATAAACCAAAACTATTATTAATCATTATTTAATCATTAACAAAAACATTTATTAATCATAATTTTTACATCAGTAAATGGAATTATTTATTATACGAGAAGAAAAAAAAATAAATTCAAAATAAAACTTTCATGATTCAAAGCTATAAAAACTGACAAATTTTGTACAAAGAGACAAATCAAATAAAGACAAAGACAAGAAACATAAAAGATCTATATCCAAAAAATAAAATAAGGCATTAAAAGAAAGATAAAAGAATTGCAATTAAAAATAGATAAAGAAACGAAGAGAGAATTTAAATTTTAGGCAATAAGTAAAAAAATAATGTCAACAAATGTATGGAATGACGAAAAATATTATTGGTTCTGGATAAAGATAGAGGAATGGGGAAGTCAGTTTATGTTAACGTTTTTGTTATATGTCCTTAAATTGTTAACGAATAAACGTCTTTTAGATATGAATATGGCACAAGGAAAAGGACCGTATTTCATATATTATACCTCGATACCACAAAATAGGCTTTAATCCACGTTTCGAATTACAATTATATTAAAATCATGATACATGCGGCGTTCTAATTCCAAGGTTTCATGGCACAACGATACAATGCTTTGTGAAACCTAATACCGATGTCTTTATTTATGATAAATTCGGATACCAAATCAACGAGATATGTCTGTCTCTCTACTCTAAGCCACTCAATATGTAAGAAATATTTTTCATAGATTAGACATATCTGAAAATTTCAATTATATATTATTTTGATACACTTTCGGTTTTTTGTCAAATTCATAAAACGAAGAAATTTTTCAGAAAATCTACAGGTGGAAAAACCAGACATGTTGGGTAATGGAAAAATGCACTCAACTCTAAATGGAACATGAAGTAAGGAGAGTAAAGCAGCCGAGGAGTACTCACCGAAAAGTTTTTATATAATCTCTAAAATGAAATCAGTCGGGAAAACGAATGCAGCCTAAGAGTTAGTTCCGCTATCAGTATTACAAGGAAAGAATTTTCTTCTTGTTCGATCATTACGACTTTTAGAATCTTCAAATAGGTCATATACGTTTCTAGAATGATCTCCAGATATTGCATCCTAATAGAGTTAAAGCCGAAATTCTTGCATATTCCAGAACTTTCGTTTTTGTCATAAAAGTTCATACGGTTGGATCAATAACCTAGCATCGATTAGGTATCCATCTAAATAGAAGAAAATCTCTCTTTTCTGCTGTGATGGTAATATTTTAGAACATTAATATTATAGATTCGTAATTAATGCGCTGAATAATAAGAAACGTCTCAGAAAAATAATTTTACATAATACATAATTAAATTTATGGCATAAATTCTTAAATATTTGTCGGAAATCTTTTGCTGCAACAGAATATTTGATCAAACTTTGATACCTCAAAATTCTGAACAATATTTTTTGAGAATATCGAAAAATGTTTGAAATATTATTCAAAATGTATATAAGATTTTTTAAATGAATCACAGATTATTGTTGGGTAATATTCGCCAATTTCCTTGTAGAATATTACTTATTTGTAAAACATTAAATTAATAGTACCAAATCAAAAATACAGCTCATAACCATTATACCACTTTAAATATGGATTAATCAGTTCAATCAAATAAATGCTCCAGGATGCATTTATTTCTTCTGATCCCCCTATCAATTAGCATTTTTATGAAATAAAAATAGAAATGTCTGTTTACAATTCCTTACAATAATTGTAAATTTAAAAATTTATGACCGTGACGTCAGTAACTCAATATATATATAAAGGAATATCAAGCAAAATAATTTAAGAAAATGTAAAAATATGTAATTTATTTGCATCTAAACTGAGAATATGCATTGAAAAAACAATTTAGGCAAATTGGAAATAAAACAATATTATTCATTTTAACAATCGTCTGATTACATAATTGCCTTCATTTTTTAAAAATATTGATTAAATAAATTATTCTTATAGATTAAATAATAAGTTCGGAATGAAGATATATTAAAGCATATATATTCAATAGTTCTTTCTTACATATATGATTTATTTAATAATTTAGATTGCATTATGCGCCAAGAATTTTAACATGATTAACAGAAATTTGCATGTTACAAGTAGCGCCAAAGAATATAAAGAATGGATTAAGAATGCTAATACAGAAATGCATCATTATTAATACTCATTATTGAATCGTCTAAAGAATAAATGAAAATGCTAGAACATTTGAAAATTTATACAATTTAAGCAGCATATTTATTTATTTATTAATCCAATATTGTGTATATTTTAGTGTCACAGAAAATGCCTTATTTTTCTCTTTTCACTAACAATCAGATTTTCTTTCGTTGACATAACATTTTTTTTTTATTTAAAATGAAATGCAAAAAATGAAATAATAGAACTTTTAAATTAATATCTTTTAATAACTTTAATAATAACTTTTCATTTTATTCAATCAGTATATACAATTTCTTAGTGTATCGAATGTTTTTTTTACATAGTAAAATTTCAGGTAAATTGCCAACACTTTTGAAATACATTTTGCAATGATTTAAACGGTATCACATAAGTTTGCATTACAATTTTTAATATGAGTCTACCTTTTATTTAATTTTTTTTTCTAACAGGGATAGCAATTTTAAAAATGTATACAAAATTGTATAAATATATTTATATATTGATATTTTCAAATATAATATTGCAAGGAATAGGAAAAGAATGGTAATATTAATTAATAGCCACTATTTAATGCATATAAATTATCATATAATTTTATGGATCAAAAGAAGGACATTTCTCCCCTGTGTGTGCTGGGAAGGGGTGTTTTTTTCAATAAGATACATTTTGGAAACACAATAAAGGAAGTGACATTAAAAAAAACTTACAGGGGATTGGGAGCAACAATGAACTCACTGATGCAATTTAATGCTTATAAATTATCATAAAATTGTGATCAACAATACCCTCACTGTCACAATTTAATGCATATAAATTATTGTAAAATCGTGATCAACAGTTGAATCAATTGGAATCATGATACACACTAAACACACTGTCACAATTTAATGTATATAAATTATTAATAAAATACTATGGAACAAATGAAGGAAAATCAAAAACATTTCTGAGGAGTGTATGCGAGGGAGGAGGGTATTTTTTTCAATAAGTGACGTTATTGGAACACATTGAAGAAAAAAATTAAGCAAAAAATAAATAAATAAATAAAAACTTAAACTTAATTTTGAGCGATTAATAATTTATACAAATATATTTCTTTATTGAACTTCTGTCTTCAAGGTTCTAACTGTTAAGCAAAATAATTTAATGGAATTTCACCTTTTAGACCAAAATTTGTTGTTAACTGAATTGGAAAAATCAATAGTTACATTGATGCTCCCAAAACATACAATAACCAAAGAATAAACAGTGATGTAAAAATTTAAAAAAAAGAAAAATGTTCCCTCTACTACTCAGTTAAAACTGATTTTTAAGCCTTGTCAGCAGTTTTGCATTGAAAAGAATCACTACGTCTTCATACACGTTTACAAAATGCGATCAGTGATAACCACTTTTCTAACTTTTGAGACTTAATGCTACTATTTGGCTTTAAAAGATAAAGAAAAATAAAATGTTGGTATGACATCGTACAGGATGTCTTGATTGCGTTCTGCAGGAGGTAAAGGCACTCTAACCGACCATATCACGAAGATCGCATCACCATTTGTTATTTCTACTTGCTTACCTCGATCTTTTCACGTTCCATTGAAAAGATTGTTTGCAACTTATCCGGGGGATGATACAAAATTGCGGCAGTAGTCTCCAAAAGCAAATTTGAGGCAGGAGTCTTCAGAATATTTTTTTTAATAAAAAAAATGTTTCAAAAAATTTCATATATTTTAAATATTTATAAATATTTTAAACTTTTTTTAACTACGCAATCATGTACGAATGAAATGAAATACAGCAGCTATTATTTTACAGTTTTTATTTCATAGTTTTATTTTTATTTAAATTTTTAAAAAATGAATGTGTGAGCTTATGTTTTTTGCACTCTACAAAGGAGACAGTTGTGCCTAGAGTTAATGATATTAGGGCAGTTATAGAGTGTAAGCTTTGGAATGGGTACTTCAGGGCAAATTTAAAAAAGTTCTTCATGCCTTTTGTTTATTAAATAATATTTATTTATATAAATAAGCGTTAATGCTAAACAAAAAATATTTCAAAAACAATCGCAGTTATTTTTTAGGCATTGAAAAGAATTTTTACAATTTATCCAGGGGAGGATGCAAAATTGCGGCAGTAGTCTCCAAAAACCAAATTTGCGATAGTAATTTCCATAAATTTGAGTTTTTTTCACCCCCAAAAATAATTCGTTAATATATCATCAAAGTTCGCTTATCTTTTTACATTTTGTAACCAGGCAAACATATACGAATAAATCAAAATGCAACATATACAATAAATTTGTTTTTATTCAAATCTATACTTATAATAAAGCTCAATGTGTGTGTGTGTTGGCCTTTTTACAGGCCAGACCGTTTGACTTACAGCTACCAAATTTGGTACATGTATACCTTGGAGGCCGGGACTGTGTACCTGGGGTCCATTTTTTAAAATTATTAATTATTAATTAAAAATTAACTTTCCCGCCAAAAAAATCTTCATTTCCCCACCGCCAAATGAGTAGGGCTTCAAGGGTTTTTTTTTTTTTTTCAAAAGTAATGAGGCTAGGGTTAACATTTTACGGCCGATTATTTCAAACGATTCTGTTTATTTTCTTAATGTTTTACTCATTTAAAATTAAACATTGTTAATTAATCGATCTTTCAGATTCATTTTGAAGTACTTTTGAATTAAAATAAAATAGAATAAAGGAAATTAAAAATTTCCAATCTGCATAGCGTTACCCCAATTGACGTAGAAAAATTTACGCATTTGCGTTACCATAACTAGCGTTGAAAATTCACGCATGCGCATTGTGTTGTGATTGTTGACAACTATTTTCAACGGATTCGGACTTGATTTAAATTGTTTTTAGATTAGTTGTGTGCTTTTGTAATTAAATTGTAATTATGTTATATATTTTTTGTATATGCATATAGTTTTAAGTATATAGTTTTTTAAGTAGTTTTTTTACCTGTTTTTGACCGATTATTTTAAACGATTCTGTTTATTTTCTTAGTGTTTGATGCATTTAAAATTAAACATTATTAATTTATCGATCTGCTCGTGATGAATCTGAGAAAATTTTGTTGACAAATTCTTCAGATATTACATGAATTAAGAATGATATTCTTTATTGCCCATAAGTATTAAATGCTCAGTGACTCTGTTTTCAGCAATCATATAAAAAAACGCTTTGTTTCAGTAAAAAATATTATTATATTAATTGCAAATTAATCCTTTCCACTTTAATTTAAAGCATAAATTCTACGAGAGCTAACAGAAAATTAGATACATATTACGTTATGACTGAAGGCCTTTATAATATTATTTGACTATCAAAATTTGAAGTTTTAAAATATTTTGATGAAGAGGAATTAAAGCAGAAATTACATAAAATATTTAATTATTAAAATTTTAACATTCATTAAGATTGGCGTACCAGGAGATACTTTTTAAATGAAGCAGAAATTTTTACAAAAAAAATGTCCAAAATATTTTTTTTTCTTTTTTTTTTTCTTTTAGATTTTTTTGAAGCCTAGTTGTCAAGAGGTGAAAGATTATTATGTGAGGTAGATATTTCCGAAAATGCAGTATATTACGTTAAAGGCGGAAGTTTTGTAGCAACCACGCTTAGTTTAAACTCCTGGCCAATTTTACACTTTCAGCCTTCTGTAATTAATACACCGATTTCATCGAATAGTTCGTATTATTTTATATCTGTATTTTTAGTTTCACTTTTCAGTCTATGACAGGCATTTTATGTTGCTTATATCTATATTTTCATATCATCATATTTACCTTTATTTGGCTTTTGCTATTTTTTAGCCAATCTTCTTGATTTATTATTGTTTGTTTTGCTAGGAGTTTTATTTTATAATGCGTTACTTGAAATTTATGAGGGACATAGAAAGTCAGAAAAAGAATAAAACGTTTATTATTCATAATTTTTTATCCCAATGGATTTCAGAAATATACCGATACGGATTCCTTATGTAAGTACTCTAGTCTTTTATGGAGGACAAAGTTCAAAAAGAACACGCTATGTCATTATGGCAAGATATTTTCATTAGTTTTGAGAAGTTACTGCAAGTCAGAATCAGGACACATACGGATCTTCCCGGTTTTGCCTTTTCATCATCATCTAAGCCTTAGTAACTTTGAATAATAATATCTGAATCTATAGAGTCTTCTTAAATTCTTGTTTGGTGTCATAATCTTCATCTTCCACAAAAGGATGAGGCATCTATGTGATTTTGTTGTAAGCAATTATCTGTCAGCCTTGTGGATATAGTGAGCAATGGCTTTGATTATGAAGATTAATTTCTTTTGTTGACAATCACCATCACGTCCTGCCATCATTCTAGTGATGACCCAATATCGGCCAAATCAATGGGCATAGCAACAAATGCCACCAGTGAAAAAGAAAGAAGAAAAACTGAGAAGAATACGAGTGACGCCACATATGTTATCCTCTCATTTTGGATAGAAAATTTGCTATGAAGGATATGTTTATTTGTGGTTTATTTTCCTGTTGAATTGAATTTAATTAGAGCAAGTGATTTAATATATTATTACGGAAGAGTATCTAATGAATTAGTAGTAACTACAAACTTCATGATTTAGGTTGAATTGATGTGTGTTTACACATTGTTCAGAATTAAAATCTTCGCAGAAGTAAATATGAATTAAAAGGATTTGAATTATATATGTATTGACCGAAAACCAAAAAAATCAATAGTGATTATAAATATTCAAAATGAAACTTGAATTGCATCTTGTTGTTCAGTTTTGACATTTACAAGTAATTAAAATATTTTTTTGAAAGGAGAAATGAATTAAATGCACATTTTGCCTACAGTCTCGCAATATTGACTTTGAAATTAGTTTGAGATATTTATCCAGTTATAAACTTTCTTTAAATATTAATGAGGCTTAAGTTAAAATTTCATAAGAGGAAGTTCACGGTACAGTATTTTGTAATATGAATATTCATGCATATTTAAACATCACCATTTACAAGGTCTAGCATAAAATTTTTTGAATATTATTCTTTTATATAATACGTGATATATAAGTGAAATGCATAAATTTTTAATTCATTTATTACTATATCTCTATTTACCAATGATATAAAATTATGTCTTTATCTCATGCGAACCCCTCGATTAAATAGTGGTTATAAACCCTGAATACCCGACATAAATATGTTTAAATAATATATATATATATATGATTATTTCACTAGTATCAAGGTATGCATGATGGAAATTAACTAAAAAAAAGGGAAATTAAATTGATTGGTTCTTAGAAGCGTCAGTTAGTGAACAGAAAGGACTAATGTAATAATTATTTTACACTTTGATGATTCAGTTTGAATATTAACATTCTTATTTGTTTTGCAAAACTTTAATAATAATAATATATGTTGTTTTATGACTTTCTTAAGGGGAAAAAGCTCTTGTGACAAAGTCTAGCTTTTTGCAAGTAATTAATATTTTATTTGCTAATTATCAAAGTAGAATATTACTAGCATTTTAAAATTAAAAAAAAAATCAGAAAAATATATCTGAGAAAACAAGCAATTATTTGGAAAATGTAGAAAATTAACAAAACATTGGATATTCTCAAAATTGCTTCATAACCATCTTTTACACGTGTAAATAGGGATTATTTTACATTGTAAAATATTTTTTTCATATCATCAAAATATATTTTTGCTTTTCTATTCTATTCATCACTTTCATTCATAAATAAAATATTAGATGATCACTCATTGAAAAATATTTATTAAGGTGGGATCTTGTGTTTGCTTTGTATACAGCATTTCTCCACATACCATAGCATGTCTTAAAACAAAATTATCCCATTAATCATCATAGTTAATTTTTTTGCCTGCAAACTTGTTTAAATTTGATTTGTTAAAAGTTTAATAAAACACGATTAGAGAATTTCCGAAATAAATCCACGGTATTCAATGGTTTGTGCTTCAAAGGAATAAAGTCTCTTTTTGATAGTTTCTGAAAATATATTACTATTAGATATTCAGTGCTGTAGTTTTATTTATTTGTTCTTCTAAAAACGGTGGATTTTCTATTAAAACTTTATCCAAATGATATTCACAATTTCACAAGCAAATATACATTTAGATTCATTTGCCAAAAATACAGCGTAATAATAGATATCAATATCTCTGTAATTATTACGAATATAATAACCCTTGAAGTCAGTAAGGTCTTTATTTTGAAAAAAAATATTATAAAAAACAAACAATTGTATAGGAAGCGATTTAGTGAGTCAGTTAATAAATTTAAATTCATCCATTTTGTTCAAATGTTTAAATACTTCATTATATGTTTTCAAATTAATTAAATATATTCAAGTTAATCGTAACGAGATTATTTTTGAAAACACTATTACTATTCTTATTAAATTTACCGAAATCCAAAAGGAAAAATTAAAAATATTTTTTGTGAATTTCCTAAGTTGAATCATGACAGCATATTTGCATGTTTATTATGTTATTGCATGTCTGTAAAAACTACGAAATTTTGTACAAATATCTGAGCTTTTGTTTCAGAAAATTGATCAGAGTCTTGATTGATTATATTCTAATTAGTTTATAATGAAAGTCAATAAAGCTAAATATATTTTAGTGAAATAAACATAAGCGAGAAGAAGATTCTTGCTTTATTAAGTTTTGTAGAAGAAAAAATATTGCTATAATTTTTATGATTCATTAATAATTATATTATATACAGAAACAAAAACAAAACGTTGTAAAGATTTTTCTCTAAATGTTCCTGCATATCCGGGATTTAACCAACTCTAATAGAATATATTTATGTATCAAAGAATTATTTGATATTTAAAATTTATTTTGCTAAATTATTAAAATCAAACATTTTTTTCGGTTTGCTTTAGATAGATTTAAAAAGAAAGCAAATAAATTGAAAAATTTATCGATAACCTTTGATACCTCCATGATAAGCTTTATTTATAGTGCAGATGATAAAAAGTTTGCATTATTTTCCAAAAATTAAAATATTAATTAAGTTTTTTACAATGCTATATTATGTCAGGTGTGTACATGTATCTAAATTTTTTTCCTATTTCCAAAATGAATTAATTTGTGTAAAGAAAACTTCAGAAAAATTGCAAAAAATATGTATCTGCATATTGAAACATATATTTTCTTCATTATCGTTATAATTCAATCTTTATTCTTTAATGTTTTGATCTTAATCTAACGAAAATGATTAACATTATTATCGACTTAATAATAATAAAAATTAATAAAGTAATTTCTATGTTTCATGCTAAATAGGCATACAAGCAAAACGCTTAAAAAATTTATCAATTCCATCTTTAATATAATTAGGAATAAAGGGTATAAACACAGGGAATTTTTTTATAAAATCAAAATTATGTATGATATGAAATCCTCGCATTGATCCGAGGCCAAATGCAGGGGAGGAATACTGACAAACGATTTTAAAACAAATTGTTTAATAGATGAAATAAAGTGTCCTTTATTTCACACTTTCTGATTCATGAAATAAAGTTCTAGTTTTAAATAAAATTTCTTTTTTATGTTTTTAATACCCTTAAACAGTATATTTCCATATTTATTACATTTGCAATTTTTCCCCTGTTTTGCATTATTAACTTTCTCATACATCACATTCTCTAAATTGAAGTGAATTTAACCTCCAAGATTTAACCGAATCATACATGATCCAGCAATTTTATTTAAATTTAATTCTGGATCAAATATAGTATGTCCTTTTCTAAAAATGAAGGAACTTATTAATTTAAATATATGAATTTTAATGCACGAATAGAAATAACTTGCAATGTATTTATCATCAAATTCTCACTAACATACCTAAACTCACTGCGGTATTCAAGCATAGCCAGTCCCAGGGAATCCGACTTAACATCCCTTCTGCTTGGTCAACTAACTCAGTTTGAATGTAACTAGGCGGTAGACAAGATACCCTATAACATGCATATTTCCGCAATCATATTTCACATTCCCCCCAATTCCGCATACAATTAAACGTGCATTGAGATTCTGACTGGCTTTGTTGACATTGGGTTTGGAATGATTTTACGGCGTCTTCACTCTAATCTGGTTACGCGCCGGTTCATATTCATGCATTAGGGGAGAATTTATTTGCCAAAATGGCGAGTTTTATTTACTCCTGGTTTCCTAAGTCCATTTCTGTAAATGTGCAGAGGAAGACGGTGTTCCTAAGAAACAGGCAAACTGAATTAAGCCTCGTCACCTATTACCTTTTCCATTCTTTCTCTAAAGTGTGTTTGAAATGAGTTAATCCGAATCCAATCTTTAATGCAGTGGTTCTTAACCTTTTTAAGCCTCGACCCAAAAATTTTTTAACTTACAAATTTTTTATTAATTTTTTTTTAATAATAAAGATAAACAAAAGTACTTTTCGATCCAAGAAAAATTTAATTAATAATCAAGTGTTTTTAATAATTTTTATTGACCAAATTAAAATATATTTAACTTTTTGAAAATAATTCACATTTTAACTTATACCTAAAAAAAAGAAATATCAATACATATATTAAGTCTTTTAAATTTTAAATGCAAGTCATACAGTTTTAATGAGAACCTTGTGCTTGAATACATTTTGAAAGATCTTCAAACTTCGGTTGAATGCTTGTCAAGGAGCACTTTATATCTACTTCAGGATTTAACTTGTTCCGATAATTGTTTTTGACTACACACAGAGCCGAAAAACCAGCCTCACACATATATGTTGTTGAAAAGGGCAATAATACTTTTAGGGCTTCTTTAACAATTATTGGCTTTTCGGTTTTTAATTTTAACCAGAAAGCACATAAAGATTCAGTGTTTTTGTAGAAATTGTATCGAAGTGCTTGGTCGCTTTGTATTTCTATTAATTGTTCTTGAAATTGATTAATATTAACAAATTCCTCATGCAAATCACTTACATCAAAATTAAATGGCATTCGAACCCAATTATATTTAAAAACATCGTCTGCAGGGAAATATCGATCAAAGTCTGCTATTAGTTTTTCTAAATGATTAATAATAATTTTCTGTATCCATCTTCGATTGTTGATATTTATTCAAGTCGTCATTTCTAAAATGTCTGAAATTTGGTGTATTACTAACTTTTTTTGGTTCGATTCAGAGCGACCCAAGAAATATGCTTTGCGACCCAATTTTGGGTCGCGACCCATAGGTTAAGAACCGCTGCTTTAATGGATTGTTAAATAAATTCAAATTAATGATTTTACTTTTAGTTGATGATACCATAAATTATTCGTTAGAAGAATGACATCCTGTCTTTTAGAAAATACTTAACTCCATATTTAATTCTTTTGATCAATGATTCATGATGATTTAAGAAAATATTTAACAGCAGCACGAAGCGCATTTAAAAACGTCATTTATGAGACATAATAAAGAAAAACATTCTGTCTGAATTAAATAACATTTTTTTTTTACTTTCTCGTATATTCAGTATAGAGAAAATATAGTAACCGTCATCAATTACAACTCGAGATTTTGAGATTTTAGTTTTCCCCGACTTCGGAAAACACATTTTTTAGAAAATGTTCCTCTGCAACAAAGATGATTCAAACAAGCTTTCAGCTGGAACGTTGAAATTTGGTATACAGTTGTTTACACCAAAAACGCCAGTTTGGCGTAAAATCTATTCAAAAGAAGTACCTCTGTCCAGATGTCCGAATATAAATTAACACTGTAATTACAAAGAGAGATAAGTAGATAAAATTTGGTACAAAGATTTAATATCGATAGTGTAGACACCTGACGTGTTTTGAGACAAAACCTGCAAAGTAATGACTATCTTGAGCTGTGTAATTTCAGAAACATGTAAACGCGATCATTCAAAATGGCTTAAATATACAAAATTTGTTAAGGCATTTTGTGACTATAAGTGCAGCGTTTTGTCAAATTTATGTTTCAATTGATTAAGAAAAGTGTGGCTGAAACACAAATTCCATTTTTGGATACTATTAACCTATACCATGGATTAATGGCCAAATAATTTGTCGAGGAAGAATCAATAAATTCAGTATAAATGTTAAATCTAGTCCAAAAATTAATATTTCGTAACTATTGTACGCCGATGCCTTGCAATATATTCTCTGATATGAGAAATTCATTTGAGAACATGTGAGAAAGTTTTAAGGAGATCACTCTAGCTGGCTTATACATCGTAATATAAAAATGCTGAATAAGATCTACATCTTTCAAGACATTTTTTCATACTTGCCAAAACTAACTTTCTTATACTAATGAAAATGCATAATTGACCATTTGTGACAACTAAGCATACGTTAAGAGCTCTTGAAATTTAATAACCACGAAATGTATGAATGCAAATTTCATCCCTTTATTTACTCCACATTTTTGCGATATATTTAGTCATTATTTCTGATTTACTTTTAATTTAAAAACATAGAAATTTACTATGTAGATTATATTATATATATATATATATATATATATATATATATATACTTGCTTAGTTGGTAAATTATTCATTTTCTATTCATATAAAACCTTTCCTTAAAGGAAAACAAAAATGAACCAATCTTTCATAGAGGAAAATGATACTTTCTCATATCTTTTAAGTATGTGATACCCTTCTGGATACCCCTCCTATAAACCATTTCCACTTTTCAATTTAGTGTAATGAACATAGGCACTTAGGAATTTTCAATGTATTTTATTGTTGTATAGTTTGCATTGTTGGAATTTATAAATGGAAATTTCCTTTTCTCAATTAATTACTTTGCAAAACATGGGATTTTCTATGGATAAAACAACCATTCTTTCTTTTTTACTTTATAGATTGTATAGATCAATCTAATCTATACAGGTGATCATAATGCATTTTCACTATCTACAATTTTTAGTTACGATTTTTAGATTTCAAAACTATAAAAAATATATGCATGCATTTAAGTAATTAGGAACATGGTAAACACGAAGGAAATTATGAACATAATCGTAAGCCAAATCATGCGGTAATCTCAGTTTTTGGCTATGTATGAATCAAAAGAATTTGACAAGAGATCTTCAACTATAGCATGAAATTTGCGCATACCATAAATACCAGCAATATAAGTACTACAACAGTTATGCCATAGAACAACAAGAATTATGACACTGGAACGTCATAGTATACTTATTTCCTACTTCATTACAAACTTAATCTAAAAAAATTATTTCTCAACGACAAGGGAAACACGTAGAAGTTTTGACAAATGACGGAAATTTGAAAGCGGATTAGAAGCTGTCACCTCTCCTGATGGCAGGAGCTTCAAAAATGATGAGAGTCAAATTAATAACATCCATTTATTGCTTCTGAGTTCGTCCCAACTTTCCGTTTGTCAGGAAGTCATTTTCAAAGAAATTTAATTCACTTTGGATGCGTTACGTGGAATGAATAATATATCGGAGTGGAATCCCACTCTTCCCGGAAATAAAATAAAACACGTCTCGAGTATGTTTACGGAGTTGAATTTCACGTTGAAAGCTGAGTGGAACTGTAAATATGAATGAATGGAAATGAAAGTTTTTGGAATTCTTAACGAGGTGAATCTGTATGCTCTGAAGCAATAATCCTTTTTCGTTGAAAATACATATTTGCAGAGCTGTTTTAAAACATGCGTTGAAGTATGATCGGAAAGGTTAAGTTAATTAAATTATACAAATGGTTCAGTAATCAGTATGAATCCGGGTCGTTATGGTTAAGTATTAACCATTTCATATTTAATGGTGTTTGATAAATAAGAGTGTAATTAATTCGAAAGTCTGAATGTTAAATGCTTAATGTGAGAGGCTAGAGGAGAAAATGTGAGAGGAACGGATTAAAAATTTTCAAAATGAGTTTTTCATTTATACTAAGCTTATTTATTTAGCCTTAATAATTATTTATCCTGTTTGTAAAGAAAAATAATAATAAAGATAGTCTTGGAATGTAGATTATTAAATTACTAAAGTAAAAAATTTTGAAATTTAATTTAGTGAGGTTGTAGAAATCAAATTTTATTGTTATTTTCTACATCGAATATGTAATATGATGCAAATAGCGAAACCCCAAAATCCAAGAAACTCCCTTCCACTTGAATGCGTGACATGAATATGTAAAATATAAGAACGTCTTAGAGCAAAAGTTTTATAAACGTTATAATTATATAAACGTCTTAGTTATATAAACGTATAAATTATGTAAACGTCTTAGAGCAAAAGTTTTTTACTGCATAGATTGATTAAATATTTATTCCAAATCAGGTAATAGATATCATTCAAAGACGATCAGAGCTCCCTAATATTTAAATCACAACTTTTGTGAATTATATTTTCACTAACCTACAAGCAAATTTTTGTACTAGAGATATTAATAACTAAATTAAAATAATATAAAATTAGTAATAAAAAAATCTGCTCATTTTTTTAAGGAAAAAAATGCATTAAGAAAAATATAAAGAAAAAATAATTTATTTTAAGTATTTAGGATTTAAGCAGAAAATATTAGAATCCAGAAAATTAGCTATAAATTTTATCAGTAAAAATCAAAAATAGTGTTCAAAAATGTATTGTTTCCTTTGCGTGGAATTCACTTTCTAACCACCCATCCTATGAATAATGAAAAAAATAGGGAATTAAAGACATAATATGAATTAGATTTAACTACACACTGTTTCCAGATTCTTCGTATTTTATATGTGATTATTTCCATATTTAAAGTTTATTAAAGTCATGTATGAGAGAAAATGCTTGATAGTTTAAATTTTGAATAATAGAATATAACTATGTAGGTAGGTTTGGAATTAAATAAAACATCATACGTTTGGAAGAAGATTGTCTTATAAGAATAATTAATCTAGAA
Source organism: Argiope bruennichi (assembly GCF_947563725.1). Lineage (NCBI taxonomy): Eukaryota > Metazoa > Arthropoda > Arachnida > Araneae > Araneidae > Argiope > Argiope bruennichi. The sequence continues at coordinate 26,329,446 of NC_079151.1, read as the reverse complement.
AAACTGATGTGATTGGAAAAAGAATCTCGTATTGCAAAATAAAGACGATGCATAAAATAATCCGTTAGTCAGACACTTTTACGTTTTTAAATTCTTTCTAACATCAAAAAGTTTTATAATAAATAATGCATCTCAATTAAAATGTTTCTTGTAAATAAAATTTAAATATGTTATTATAATAAGTAATTTTTAAAGAATTATTTTCCATTCAGGTAATCAATAAAAGATATAATGAATACTTCTATACACATTTTTAACATAACAATTGGTACCGCCTTTTACGTTTATTTAAAGAAATATAGATTTATTAACATTTTTTTTCTACTGCATTGTTGGGATTATTCTTTTGTTCAAATAAAGGATACTTCATAAATAAAATTTATTTTTTTATAGTTAAAATTCTTAAGAAAATTGAAATCAAAATTAATTAAAATAATTGGGTACATCTATCTTTCATTGCATCGATTTTTCATTTTATTATTAAATCAAATATGTGAGTTCTCTTCTAATAATTTGATAATTATGTTTTAATTGTTATGAACAGAGACTACATTGCTAGTAGATGCCTTGTTTGAAAGAAACAATTTTTTAATAAAAATATAATTTTATAACATAATACAACAAGGAGTTCCAGAAATATCATATTTTCACCCTTCAAAGAAAAATGTCATTTGTGATTAAAATATATGTAGATTTGATGTAAATAAGTACAGATTTAATAGGGTTTTTTTACCATTTTGTTGATTTTGAACTAAAAGTAGAAGTAAGTGTCAATAATATCATATTTTAAAAAGAAAAATATTTAAATTGCAACCTCAAAAACATAAATAAAAACATAAACCTCAAAATAAGTGTAATTTACCAACGTAAATGAAAATTTTATGCTCTTATGTAAGTTTATTCATCACCTTTAGAAACAGATGATATAAATTTTACATAATAGAAACTAATAAGAATTTCCAACTGCTGTAATCTTTTACGACTATAAAATTTATTCAACAAATTAAATGCAAATATAAATTTTAACCTGATCTTTTATAGAAAGGGGAATAAACTCTTTAATTTAAATAAATACATTCCTCTTGATTATTTAAATGTATTTATGCATAAATAAAATATTGCTCCATTATTTAAATACAATGAAACAGTTTGAAATATACGAAAAATACCTTCCTAAACAAAAATGAAAGGAGAGCTTATTTGATTTTCCTCACTGGTAATAAAATAATTTTATATGATTTAATGATTTAAATATGAATATTTTTTTCAACAAAAATGTTTCTTCTTTCACATTCAGTGTAAAGCGTATTTTTGAATATTTTTCATCGCAATATTATTATTAAAGTTTATCAAAATTTTCTATTTTCTGTTCTTCTGTTTCTGTTCTTGTATTGCTTTTATTGGAAAAGTTATGAAAAAAAGATATTTAAAAAATGATGCTTCAATAAAATACTTTACAGTTTGATAGGAATAATTAAAATTCGAAATAAAAAAGGAATAAAGCGGTATTGACATATATTTGCTGGATATTTTAATTTGAACAAAACAAAAGTTTCATTTTGACTTCAGGTTTTCGGCGAAAGTGAAGTAAAGAGTTACTCATGTGCTTTAGAACTAATGTTGCTGCAAGGAAAACGCATATTTAGATTCCTTTCTTGGAAGTTCAACAGGTTTGTGTTTGATATAAAACACATTTCAACATTTTTCTTTAAAACCTGTTCAAAATTCTTGTAAATATTTAGTAATAAAAAAGATTCTAACTTTTTTTTTCTTTCAATGTTTACTTCCCTTGAAATTTATTTTCACAAAATGGTAATTTTTATTCATTTCATATTTTTACTACACCATCACAGAAACTGTTATGAAAGTAAACCATCTTCAATTATTACTGCTTATAATAAATTAATATTTAAATTTAAGTCAAATTAATTAAAAACAATTATTTTATCGTTAATAAATAAAGCTTTACGAATAAATTGATTAAACTGCTTGCTCATTTTGAATAATAAACACTTTTGAAAATGGAAAATTCAATTCTGTTTGCAAAAATCAGTTCCAAGTATTTCCTTAAGGTGATTGTTGATTGGCCTAAAATGATGAAATTCGAAGATCCTTAATTCGGCATACTTTGAAAATAGTTTGAAACTTTTAGAAAATATTAGAGCTTTAAAAAATACAAAATATTTGAAACAGAATTAAAATCTCTGTAAAAATTTAAATTTCGTACATTTTTCAAAATATATTTGCTGGTTCAAAGTTATTGAACTACTGCTAGAGTGCATCTCTGTGTAGTTGTATTTCGTAGAAATTAACATGAAAAAAATAAAACTACTCCGAGATCAATAATTATGCGTCTATAACATTAACAATGATAAGAAATTCTAAAATTTCAATATTCAGGTTATTGAATTTTCCTCATTATTCTTTAAAATTGCAGCAAGAGTGAAAAAGTTTCATGCGTGTCTAGAAAAGAAAATCAGGAATATTGGTATGGAGAAAGAGAGAGAGAAATTCCATTATGCTTTACAAATTATGCTATGAAATGGCTACTTCCCTTTAGGGTAGACTGAGCAGACTTGAATCTAGACGATATTCACAAATGCTGAGAAAGTTGTCAGTTTGCTAATGTCATCTCTATTTGACCTTTGAACATACGTGTACTATAAGAGATTTCTTTTCTAATTTGCAAATCAATTTTAATGGTATGCTAGTGAATATTTTGGACGTTTTGAAATATATTTTCCATTTCTCTTGCCTTGATTAATGTGAATTTAACTCATCAGGCAACGGTGTTTAAAATATTTCCACCATATTTAAAGCTATAAAATGATATTGTCATACTGATATGTAATGATACGAAATATAGTAGTTTTAAATTATTTGATTTTAAATTTATTTTGAAAAATGTCAATTAGGAGGACTTACCATATCAAATCGATTAAACTGGAATAATTATTGTTATTGCACTGTTTACAGTCCGAGTATTCAATACTGATTTTTCTATCTGAATATTTAAGCTAGATAGATCCAGTAGCATCCCTTCGCTTTAATATGAAGTATTTTATTTGTACCGAGTTTTGCAATTGATTTTGCTTGCATCTATTAATGATTTTTTTTTTTTTAGTTTTTGAGCTCTGAAGTATTCTCAATTAAAAAAAATTTATTTCATTTAAAAAAAAAATAATAAATATAAATTTATACAGATATTAATTACTTTTTGCGTTTTTAAATCATAATTATAATTTTATTACATGGTTTCAAAATATTTAATATAAAAATAAAAAAAAGAAAATAATTAAAATTAAAATTATTTAATTATTAGTATACATAAAAAATCTCACAGATTTGTGATCATTAAATTTATTTAGTACATTATATTTAGTTTTTTCTTTCCATTTTGATATTATTCTGTTCTAATATAATTTACAAAACACACTATCCTTCTTTGTGGTACTGATAATATTAAATTCTCATTTTCCAGTGATATGCAATTGTTGCTTGAATTATAAATTTATAATTATAATTTAAATTCAATAAACTGTTATTATTTATACTATCAATAATATTTAATGATGAACTCCATCCGATGTTCGATTTCCCTCAGCATACAAATTATCTTTAGACGTGGAATACTGTATCCATTTGCTTCCCTCAAATGTATTATACTTTAAAATTGAGTGCGGTATGAGCATGAGTGCATTTTTCAGCCTTAAAATCTAAATCGTTTACGATAAAAGGAATCAAATTAGTTGGGAAATATTAGAAATATTAAAACTCAATCGTCAATAGTTAAATATTCCTAGTGTCCCTTATATTTTACAAAATGGCTTAAAACTGAATGGTAGCAGGTTATTGAGCATTCAGTAAAAAAAAAAAAAAAAAAAAAATGCTTATATACAGCATTTCTCTGCTTTTCTATTTTGTATTCCAATACAAAAATAAAGAAAAGGAATTCTATATAGCCAATTGATTTTTTGGTAATGAAATATGCCGAAATAATAGAATAGTAAAATAAGCCAATACAAGTATTTTCAAGTACAGTCAGATTTTGTGGTGATGGGTCAAAACTAAATCAACACAATATTAAATCCTATTCTATATCTTTTTATTCCAGAATTCAATAAGTATAATTTAGAATTATTATAGTACTGAAGTTGTCCAGTACTAATGGTACTAGAAGTTTAATATTATCTTGGTTGGAATAAGGGAAACGAAAGTACAAAAGCATAACAACAGTGGCCTGTGCAATCTGTTTTACACTTAACACCACATCACACCTCCGTTTCTAGAGCTCAGCTGACTCTTTTCTGGACTAGTATATATGTAGTGGACTTTATTAATTTATTTAAAAAAAAGAAAGAAAGAAAGAAGAAATTGCATTGCAATCGCATCGAAAGAAACATACAAATGACAAAATACGAATACATTTAACATAAAATGGTAAAATCTAGAATGAAAAATATCAGGAGTACAACAAAATTGGATGAATGAGCATTTTTTTTTTTTTTTTTTTTTTTTTTTTTGCGTTTGTTATAGTCCGCTGACGAAATCAGCGAGTTTAAGCAAATTTTTAGCGTTTCTTGTTTTAGTAGCTCCGACTAGGGGGGCAAGATTACGTCTTAGCTGTTCATGAGTCACAGCTCTTTTCATGGGACGGACTTCAATCATACATTTCATTCACTCATCCGCAGATCGTAATTTAGAACTGAATCAGAGAGCAATCACTTCTGTTTAAGTAACCCTAGTGACTTGAAGAACTTTATAGCTACGACAGATTTATATGTGCACCAGCCGCCATATACACCGACGGGGTTCGAAACTCAAGATATGCGAATCCACGCACTTCCAACCAGGATATTCTGACCTACAAGCATGATGATGTACAGTAAGAGTGAAAAAATAAAGCAATTATAAATTTAGTTGCTTGAGAAGACTTAAAGATTCTGAATAAAATGTGAGGAGTGTTAAAATATTACACTGAAAGCTTTACTGGGTTATTCTAATTGGCACAATTCTCCATGATTAATTGAGAATTTATTTTTACTTACGATTCTTTTTTGGAAGATTAATTACTACTTTAAGTTTTTTAGTTTAGTTTAATTTAATTATATTAATGTCCCGTTTTAAAGCAACACTATGGCTATTTTGGGAGGGACCTCGTAATTTTGATCCATTGTCAGATGACGAGGATGACACCTCAACTCTCAACTGATCCCTCTCTCCAGATTTTCACAAACCAGTGAGAGGACGTTTGGTCCCGACGTATTTAACGTGCATCAGACTCGCTTACACGCATTTCTTCAGTGGAATCAGGTCTCGAGCCTGACACCCTCCGGTTCCGATGGCGAGACCTTACCACCATGTCACAGCGGCCCCTATGCGTCATCTAAAAATCTACCTAAGTTTACAAAATTAAAAATTATTTTCTAAATTTTATTAAATGCATGAATTGCCAAGAATGTCTGAAATAATTTCACATTGAGCGCGGAAGTAGACAGTTATAGCAAGGTCAGCAGATTAGGTGATAGAAAGTGAAGTGGTTTGGTCTATACTTTAACATGAAATTGATATGACATCAGTTGCTTTCTTTGATGCACTTAAAGCAATAAAACATATTTTTAGTCTATCATTTGAAATACCAAATGTGTTAAAACGGTTCATATTGAAAATAATCTAATGTTTAACTTTGAATCTGACTTTAAACATGAATAGTTTATATTAACCTCGAAATCATTTTTTGTAAATCAGAAGAATATATTCTATCTTCCCAGAAGCGTTGTTCTAGCGTCTTTTTCATTATCATCAAAAAAATCTTAATTTCATTCTCGCTGCATAAAACGCGATTATTTTCTAAGACGGTAAAAAAAGTTACACTGAAAAAAATGTGCAGAATTTTTACTTAATTTATTTTTACAGCATTTTTGATGTACATCTTTTTGTATCTTCAAGGATAAAAAATCCTCCCTTCTTGTAATTTCTTTTTAATGTGCTCCGTAATAAAAAAAAAAATCTTAACTAAAATTTAAAAAAATAATTATATCATGCTTTTTTTTGAAAAAAACCACATAGTCTCTAAATACCACTAATATAGAGATAAGAGAACCTTATCTCAGCATTTTTCTTAATTATTTTATGCCATAAAATTATTAATTCTTTAAAAAAATTAGCAACACATTTTTGTGAATTCATTTTATTCATGCACAATAGAGAAGAATTCTTAACTGGAGACACTTCACTTTAATCATGGACTGAATTTTATTATTTGTTTCGAGAAAACTTTCGAATGGATTTCAATATTTTAAAATATTTTCATTATTGTAGTTTGTGAAAACCATATTATTTTGTATTTTGTTACTTCTATAATTAGAAATTTTATCCTAGGAGAAAAAGTTCTACTAAATGCAAAACAAATTAATTAATAATATTCATTAAAATTTGAATGATATTTTTAATTTCTGTGCTGTTGCTTGGTTTTCATTTAACTTCTTTCATCAGCATCAATGGAAAGTCAAACAAGTATGAATTAATAAGAAAATAAACGACTCAAATTACCTTTATAATTACATTCTTACTTTAAAGAATAAGTCGTTTCTATAATTATTGTAAGTCTGGCTCATCTTGTTCGGCTTCTTAAATATTTCGAAATAAATCCAGAAAGATAATATATTGATTAAAACTATGTATAATTGGAGGCTCCGCATGTTGAAAAAAAATGTTTAAGGAATGTTCATTGATTTTTTAATAACTTTTTTTATATAAATTAATTACTCTTGAGCTAAAAGTAGAAAAAAAGTATACAGTTTGCATGTATGAACTATACCCACATTCTGACAAGCATGTTTTATTCAATTCTATTAATTAATAATAATATTTGCAGAATAATCCCTATGCTGTTTCTTCTTAAACATTTCCATTTTTTGAAAAACAGTTTGAATGCCTTGAGCTATGTATGGTTATATTATTTATTGAATGAATGCATATTCTAATTCAAATAGTGGCTTTAACTAATATTAAATCTCAGATTAGAAAAACTGATAATATGCTGTACAATTAGATAATTAAAGAGCAAATATTATTATAAAGATGAAAATGAAATATCAATGGAGCATTTGTAATAGTAATTACAAAGATCACATTTTTAAATCTGTACCATTACTTTAATAGTTTATGTATTGAAATATTTTAAAATGAAAAACTTTTCAAATGATTCAATTTATTGTGATTCAAATATAGCCTAAATATAATTAATAAATAAATCGTCACTTCCATGTAAAAAAAAAAAAAAATATTCACTATTCCTTCATAAATGCTTTCCGAAGAACTAAAAAAAAATTTTAGTTTTCTATAAATGTGTTTTCTTAATGCGTGCAATTGTTTATAAATGTATTCTCAATTTGCCCTTCATAACATAAAAAGCTTAATATTTTTGTTAAAAATATGAATCATTGATTAAAAATAGCATAAAAAATGGAAATTAATTGATAAAGAATGAAAACATTTCATTTTTTATAAAAATAATATGTATGTGAAAGTTATTATTAGTATTGATTTGAATTCTACATGCTAGTATAATATTAAATTATGGCGTAACTATTATATTTTAGAAAATAAATATAAGAATGTTTTATAGATTAATTCAGACAATTCAAATTAGGATTGTTGCATATGCTGACCTTTATACCTGATTAAAGATAATGTAAGCATAGATGATATTAAATGAACACATTTTAAACTCTAAAATACGAATGCGTGTATTAAATTATATAAAAAAATAGATAAAATTAAAAAAAAGACCAACATTTTTTTATGTTATAATTTTTTATGTTAAATTTTTCTTAAATCTTTTATATCGGAAAAAGGGTTTGTAAAGTAAAATTTAAAAAAAAAAAATGTTTGAAACGGAACCTTAATGCTAAACAGCCCTTATGAAACATGGTAAATGAATGATACATACATATCCTCTAGTTGGAGGAGAGGATACCTTGGTATATATATATATATATATATATATATATTTATAATAGATTCCAAATCCAAATAAAGCCGTAAACAAAGTCAAATTGAACTAAAACTCTATGTCAAAATTAAGGTATAAACCTGTATACGAAAACTACTCAAAAATATATGCAATTCTCATTGAAGTCTTTGACGTAATAACTTCTTTTCGTTGAGGATATATGATGTTGTCAATAATGAATGTATAGGCAAAATATTCTGAAAAGATCATTTGAAAGTTATTAATCTGAAATTTACAAATTAATCATGTTTTTATCCGTATCAAATGAATAACAGAATACAAGTGGTGCAAAAATAATACATGCTCTGACAGGAATATTGGGGACGGTTTCAAAACAAAGTATTTTTTTTACGTTTCATTTGGAATAGAAAAGTTTCCTATTGGGGCTTAAAATGACAGGAATGACGTATGATCTAAAGACCATGAAATAGCCAACCAAAGGAGTTTGGTATCCTGGTTATAGTCTCTTTTTTCTAAAGAATGAAATAAATTTTACTTTCAAGTTTGGTTACATATTCGTCCCATTTTAAAACAACACTTGGGTTATTACGGGTAGGACCCATATTCATTTGAACCATGATCAGGTGACGAGGTGACTCCTGATTTGGCACCCTCTCTCTAAACCCACATTACACCAGTGAGAGGGAACTTGATTCCGACGGATCTAATTTCTACCAGACCCGCTTAAACGATAGTTCGTAGGTGGAATCGAGTTTCGAACACGGGAAACTACAATCCCAAGACGCGATTTTACCACCAAGTTACCGCGGTAAGCGGGAAGCTAAATATTTTACATTCAAATTTAAATAAGTAGTTTATTATCACTTCCTGGTGATTATTAATTAATATCACCATAAACTATTAATATCATCATTATTTTTTTTACTTACATTTTATAGTGAGCTTAAAAGAAAGAAAAAAAAATTCTATTCGGAAGAATCTAGATTAATAATTACATTGGAAGTTAATTTCCTATAAATTTCTTTCAACACAATATTTATTTATTTGTTACAGTATTTTTAAATTCACATGAAATATTACTGCTTTTAAAAAAATATTTAAGCATTTGATTTAATTTCTTTCTTGTAATATAAGAGCCGATGCTCCATTCATGTTAAAGTTGTGAAATTTATGCATTTCAAAGTAATGCGTTTTCATTAATTCTCTACTTGGAGTAACTCAAAAATTTTGTAATTCTTTTCAAAGGTATTCTGCTCTTCATTCTAAGTTTTACTCTTTACTTTCATGCATATTAAATTCTTGGAATATAATTATGATTTACTTTAAAAAAACTAGTTTACATTGAATGTATATGTTTTAAAAGAAATGTTTACACATTACACTTTATATATAACTAAATGCTTGCGTTTTTATATTATTAAAGCTATAGCACATGAAATAACGCTGCTATCTTTTATTGGAATAATGATAATAAAGATATATGTACTTCAAAGAGAAATGCACTAGAAATAAGTCATGAATAACATAAAACTTAATTTGTAACACTTTGAAATTGTACCTAATAATTATTACAAGCTTTGATCACATCAAGTAAGTTTTTTACTTCGTTCATAAAAACACTTGAGATTCATGAAATTATTTGTAATTCACGCGGAACTGAATTTATTTTCATTATTATTTGGAATTTAAAAAAAAAAAAAGAAGAAATAGTATGGAATTTCTCTAGTTAGCCATTTTTATTGAACTCTTGAAAGGAGCTCCGAAATCAAATATTTTAATGGAATCTTTATTTCTAAGGAGCTTACGAAATATAGAATATCTTCACATTCCTTTAAAACAATTTTTTAATACTTTAGAAATTTTAGAAAACACTGTTTCATCCAAAATACGACACGCAATGGCTATTATAATACAAATTTTCTTCAAGACTATTATACTATTGACAAAAAATGAAGCTTTTCTAAGTAAATAGAATACATTTTCAGCCATTATTTGTTGTTGGCAAAATTTCCAGGAAATCTAAAAACCAGGAATCTCTCGAAAGGATCCATCGACATTATTGCTTTTAAAAAATGCACATTTTAATATTAATATTTCTAAATGAGTATGGTGTTTCAACAGGAATTTGTCAGTTCTAAGAAATGTTACTATAGTGTAATAGGTATTGTGACAGTAAAATTATAAAAGGTTTTTGACAGAAATTATGCAAATTTAAACAGACGTTGAAAAACATTTTTTTTTTCAAGAGTCCTGAATACAAAAGGTGAGCTCTATTGAGGTAGGTAATTCTAGAGAATTTTAACTTTAATCTGCTTAGTTTCATTATTCGTGGAGTGAAACCCTTTATCAGACCATTAAAGATAAAAGAAGTACTAATTTCAAATATAAGAGTACTTACTATGAAAATACGATTTAGGCAATATTTAGAAAAAGTTGAATGTGTTCTTAATTAAACAGGAAGTCTTTAGATCTCTCTGTAAGGAAAACAACTTCAAACGAATTTTATATAAATGCTTTTCTAAGTATGAGATTTCGATATCTGAAAGGGAAAAAAAAAGCTAGTTCATATCTCTGTTGCTAGGGGAGGAAACACTTCTGTGGAGTAGGTGATTTACATTTTTTTCAAACATTTAAATATTTATAAGCGATTGTCCACGCCCGCTACCATGTTGAGATTACTTAATATTATATAACTCTTATTGTGGTCGTATAAAATTAATTACAAATTGAAATGTATAGTTAAAAGATATTTGTATTTGTGGTGACGCTTTATAAGCCAGATAACAGCTACGAGACATGAGAAATTTCTTTTGTCTAGTGGTCTTGTTACTCGGCTACGAACCCAGAGGTTGCGAGTTCGGTCTTCGCCTATCGCCAGTAGCAACATTGGTAACCCGATGACGAAAATACACAACCTTCATACAACTGTTGTGGCGCCCTCTACCAGAAATAAATAAAATCAATAAGCTGATAAAAAATCAGCCAATAAATTAAAAAAGAAAATGAAGCTGATAAATAATCAGCCAATAAAAAAAAATGGCCAATATATCACAACAGCCAATATATCACCACTAATAACAGCAAAAACTGGACAAAAAATCGTTCGTCTCACCACCGACGAACTGAAGGGGGAGTAATGTGGTGACGCTTTATAAGCCAGATAACAGCTACGAGACATGAGAAATTTCTTTTGTCTAGCGGTCTTGTTACTCGGCTACGAACCCAGAGGTTGCGAGTTCGGTCCTCGCTTATCGCTAATAGCAACACATTTAATCTTATTGCTTTCATATGTGAGATCACACTATCATAACATAAACGGTTCTATAATTCATCCACATCTTTGATTTCGTAATTCAATTTGATAAATAGCACACTAAAAGATAAAACAGATGCCAGTCAATTGAAAATGGGAAAAGTGCTGAGAAATTCGGTCATTCCAGTCAGGTAAGTTCGGAATATTGCCACTGAAAACGTAGCTCTTTATATATCTACATGGGTAAAAGTCGCAAGGATTTTAATCGGATGAAGCATGTCTAATTGCAGCAACAGAATCAGGCCGAATGTCACTGGGTCTGAAGTCTTAAGAACCAATAACGAAAGGCGAGTTGAAGCCGTACGACAAATTCACTTTGGAGTATGCAGAGGAAATTTTTAAGGAACATTGGGATTCATGTGAGACCAAATGCGGCAGTTACTTGTATTAACAGCACATTTGGTCTCACATGAGCATCATTACATCACAGCACCTGCTAAGGTCATTCATCATCATTGCCATCCAAGGCATGGGTATCATAGCAAATGTTTTCTTTACCTCGTTTACCTCATGTTATCGGCTTTCCGCTCAAGCAATTTCTGAACGTGTGATACTTTAAGCAGATAAAATTTCAGGACATTTCTTATAACTTTTCACACTAATATATATGATTTGTCTTATTCCTGTAATATCTGGTAAACATTGCTGCATTATATGCATTTGCGATTCCTTACGCCCTTATTACTGTTGTAACTACATAAATTCCTGCAATTGAGCTTGTTTAACCACGAATATTCTGGTTTCATGATGATGTTTAGGCAATTTTTTGTCTGAAGATCGTTAATTGCCATGAAGTTTTTCTGAAAACCGTTTACTTGCAAAGTATTTTAATGCTTTTGTTCTGTCGGATGAATTTGACTCGAAACATTTTTGAATTCTAACGATATAAACCCATTTTATAGATATTTGGTGACTTTATTAGTCAAGATGTTATGTTATTTCTCTGAAATAAATCTTCTTGTAACGAAATCTTCCTGTATTTTTTTTTAAATATTTGTTGTTGTATCTCTTAAGTCAATATGACTCAACGCATTTTCTTTTTATTTGTACTGTATATCACTAATTCACCTACAAAGAATAAAAACAAATTATTACAAAATATTAACATTGAAAATAAATCAATTCGTTAAGAAATAATCGCGAAACTTTCTAAATGAGTAAATTCTCTAAAATAGGTAAACATTGGAAAGTATGGAGGAAATGGTTAGAAATTCATCCGAAGTTTTTTTTTTAACCCATATGAAAATGTTAGTATAGACTTGCAATTAGATCTTATTGTGATGGTGAACAGTATATGTCAAATAAACTATCTAGATATGGAATTAAAATATTACCATGATGTGATTGTAAAACCTCACTTTGTCTAAAAGCACATACTTGTGCTGATTTAAAGAACCTAGGTCAAAACAAGAATAAAATAAGGCTTGCAAAGTATGATTGATTAACTTTTTTAGCTTAGAGGGTACAATGGAAAGCGTAATACCTTTATATCTTATTAAATGGGCTCGTTTCTTCAAAAGTCAATTTCTATATTACTATGCTCAGTTGGTTTAACAATATTTTCTAAGTAAATAAAAAAACAGATTTTCTGATAAAATGGCAAGCAAAGAAATACATAACTCATGTTTTTGCTTTAAAAGGGATATAATTAGTAAAAATAGTAGAATATAGGAAGTACAAAAAGTTTAAGCACAGCAGCTACAAAGTTATGTTATTTCTCTAAAATAAATTTTCTTGTAAATATATTTTTCCTGTAATTTTTTTCGCGTTCCATTTCCTGTTTCATTTTCATTTCAATTTTTACATCAGTTTCGAGACGAAATTATCACTCGATAAGAAAAATAATATTTCAAAAATCCTTATATGTGCAAGGTGTTACATATCATAAGAAATATGTAAACTATTCTACCATTAATGCTCGCTTTTTTTATCTCTCAGAAATTGAAACAGCATATATAGATAAATATGAAAGCAGAATTTAGGTAAACTGGTCAAATAATTATCCCTACAGAGACATCTAAAATATCTTGTTTAAATTGAATAATCCGGTATGTTTAATGGGATCACATTAAAACCAATATGTTATCCAACTAAATAGGAATAATAATATAATTACTGAAGCATATACAGCTTTGTGCTATCGACTGGGCCACACTATGAAAGGACTCAAGAGAGTCATTGAGGAATCTTTCCGTCGATGGGTGCATTAAGCTAATAAAATTTCAATTGCTTATACTGTAGCATTTGATGCTTTTGCCGAGCAGTTGATTGGACTGGTTAATGGTTGCTAAAAGTTTAAATTATATGTCTCGTATAGTTATGTCTTAATGATTTTCTCAGCTAAATGTTCTGAATTTAAATAGTTGAGTTAATAATAATAGTTTAAGTTCATGTTGTTTTAGAAGTCATATCATTTTGTTAATTGCACAATGCAATTTGTTAAAAATTCTTTCTATATCTTTAACAACTAAATATATCACAAAAAAAGTAACAATTTTTAGAAATGGGGGTTCTATAAGTATTTTTCATAACTTCTTTATTCTGAAGTTAAAGCATTATTGCAAATCCATTAAATTTCAAAAATTTACTGAAAACCTACTTTATACTGAAACTTATTATATATGTAAAAATAAACTTAATCTTCATATCAAGATCATCAACATTGGGGAGAAACAGGATGAAATATGAATTGCAACGATGACAACGATTTAAATTTTATTTTAAATTTCGATATTGATGCAACATAGGCAATATTATTTTTTAAAAAGAAAGTGATTAAAACTGAAAAATATTATCATCTTAATTTGGTTGCTTAAATGGTTTGGCCAGCAGAGCGGATCTATATGCATCATTTAAAAATAATCTGTTGTATTTTAAGCTGATGTAAAAATTATTTACGCGATATTATATTTTCGAAAGCTGCCGTGACAAAACTCCAAAATTATTCTTTATTTCTAACGTTCTCAACCTTCCAATTTATATATTTGACAAATTTGGTAACGGTCAGACGATCTCTCCAATGGAATCCCGACACATACACATAGCATGGGGAGACTACACATGCATTCATCTTCATTGAAAAGAAATGAAGAAAAATGAACATAATGAGTCTTCTTCTACATTAACAATTTTAAATTCTAAAGCTTCTCCAAGATATTAACAGAAAATAAATATGTGGATTTTAAAAAATAGAAAAGGCTTGGTGATTATAATGTATAAATAAAAAGAAAAAGAAATATCATTGCCCACATTCGAACAAAGATTCAAGCCACGATTTTTTTTTCTTCTGTAAGGTGTTTGACAATCGTTCATAAACAAGTGAAGGTATTGCAAGAAAATCTAAATAGTCAAGGTTGTTTACAAGACAATGACTTATTTAACTGATTCCATAGACTGAATATTATCTCATTATTCCTCTCTTCTATTAATAAGAATGAACTTTTAGTGTCTATGTGGGTGTGTTGGCATTTCGCATACTATATAGACCCTCACAAATATCCATTATTAATAAAATTGAATGTGTGTATATCTGCGTGAGTGTGTTAACGCTCTGCAGGCCAAACCATTTAAGCAACCAAATTAAGAGATAATAATTTGTACGCATTTTAGTTTGAAATGGGGGAATGCGTACTTCAGCGCAATTCTTTTTTAGGAATTGCAATTAAAATATTAATGAATTAAAAATTAGGCGAAATTTTGACGTTATTACATAACAAACTACAGAAATCGTAGAATTTTTTTTTAACGTTTCAAAGTTTAAACAAATTATCTTTTCAATGAGGTAACTTTTGCTTAAGCTTTTTTTTCTATATTTAAATATGTTTTAAAATAATACATTATACATAATTCATAACAATACATTTCATTGTTCAAGTGTCACAATTCGTTGTATTGTTGCTACTAATATTTCTTTCTTTCTTTTTTTCCTATTGTCGATTACAACGATGAGATGATTCGTCTTATTTTTCTATGGAGTGACAATTTCTGTACAAAATGTACATTTAATAAAATGTTTTGAACGTTTGTTGTACTTATTATTAAGATTCAACTTTAAAATCAAGCAATATGAATTTTTATTAAAGTTCGTACATTTTAAAATGCAGCCTAGGTAATTAGATGTACAAAGATATCAACAGAAAACTTGCAGAAAAAAAAAACTTATTTTGTAGCGAAGGCGAAGATTTTTTTAAACTGAATCAACCCATTAAAGTGCCATATTTTTCTACTCATATTGTGTTAAAATATTTTTAGGCTTGAAATTAGAATAAGAAAAGGGATTCATTTACCTTATTAGATACATTTAATTGGATTAATTAATTTATTTGGTTAATTAATAATTAAGTATCAAATCAAGACACATCATTTTGTGTAAAATAAAGAACTAAAGCATCTTTCTGTCTTTCTAAAAAAATTGTCATAACTTATGCCATCCTACATAAATTCATATGAAGATTGATAAATTTGGCGGGAAGGATACTTCCCACGGCCCTAGAAAGGGTTAAAGAATTTATGAAAATTTGAAGTTTAAAAATATTTTCCTGAGGAAGCCTTTAAGACAAAAATAATTGAAATATATTCGAAATACATTAAAATTTTCTTTGCAGCAAGTAACGATGCCAATCCAACTGGTTGCTAATTTGTATGAAAATATGCATAAATATCTTTTTTATAAGACATCTTGCGAAAAAATCCAAACTCTATTATAATGAAAGCGCTTATCTAATGATAATCAAAGTTGTAATATTAATCTATATAATAATTAATTTCACACCTTTAATATAAAAAAATTAATAACTTCTCATGTCTTACTAGTAAATAAAAGATCAGAAAATAGGGTCGTATTTCGGTTTTATGAACAATTGAATGCGCTATTTGGATATCTTTTTTTCTCCTACTATGTCTAAATTTTGAAACAATTCTATTTCACTTGGAAACTCTATATCTTATTTTATTTGAAAAATATATTATATTTTCAAGTTATTCTTCTCGCCTGTACACAGATGGTCGGATAAATGGAAGATAAAATTTGACAGAAATCCTTTATTCGGTTTTAAGGAGTGCATATCAAATTTCATTCTAGGATTTATGTGTTACCATGCCCAAAATCAAATAGATTTGTTGACAGACATAGTTTGAACCTACTAATTTAATAAAAAAAGATCTAAGATGTGTGGTTTATCAAAATATTGAGTTCGAATTTTATTGACAATTATAATATATATATATATATATATATATATATATATATATATATATATATATATATATATATATATATATATATATATATTTATTTATATATATATATATATATATATATATATATATATATATATATATATATATATATATATATATATATATATATATATATATATATATATATATATATATATATATATATATATATATATATATATAAATTTCTTGAAATTATATTCACTTCTAGACTCTTCCATGCATTTTAGAAACTTATTTCTTGGGCAACTAAAAGCGGATATGCGAGAGTAATAAATATCAAAAATACTTCCTTTAGAGCTATATTTCCATATTTAAGCTCGCCGAATCACCTGCATACATGGAAGAACCACATAACTCTAAATCATTTGGAGGACGCTGTGACAGGTCGAGATTAAGATACGCTATTATGGTCTAAAAGTTTCCCGAGGATTAGCTCCATTTTTGATTCAAACGTCGGACTTCCTACAATTCTTTTTATCATAATAATCATTATTATTATTTTTGTGAATGAAACCTTCGTGTTTCGGACACGGTTGGTGCAACGCTGCAATTTCCCCGCAGCACCGAACTCATGTAAAATGCATCGGGTCTAAAATATGTATGAAAGAAAAAGATAATACTTTTTTTTTTTCCTTTTCCGTGAAGCGTTCTCAAACGCCGAAAAGACTATTATTTTAACATAAAAATAACGCAGGTGTTTAGAAGGAGAAAAACTGAAATGGCTTAACCCTTTTAAAATGTAAATAACGAACTTCTAAAGGGAAGATTTTGGAAGAAAAGAAGAGGCGAGCACTTTCTCCTTTTTTCCTGAACATGGGCCAGCCTTCATATCTGTCGTTTTATTCAACATTATGAAGAAAATGTTTTTTTTCTGTGTTTCAGAGCAAATTTGTTTCGTTGAATTAATATTTATGACGTTATGCATTATTATATTAGAAAAATAAGTAATAATGGGTAGCATATATGTAAGATTTAAAGGAGCATGGTGAGCATAATAGCGAATCTAGTTTGTGTCAATATTTAAAATGCTCGAATGATTAATTCAAATTTGAATCATCATTTTCTCCCCTTCTTATCATGTATAAAGTATATACATCAAAAAAATCTTTGAAGCCCTTTAAATATATGTATTGCCATTTAATAAACAGACTAAAGCAACGTTTTATAATTTTATACTTAGAAAAGCCGGAATTTAATTTTATCGCCTAAAGAATTAAAAGATGAATACATTGCTTTTACAGATTCAGTTTCATCTGTTAGAAAAACAAAACAAAACAAAACAAAACTTAAATACATTCTAATAGACTTTTTTACATCTTCATGGTGATATTAATTAATTTTATTCAAAGGTGTTATGAATGTTGTTTCCAAAAATTCCTTTACGATTTCAAAAAAAAAAAAAAAAAAATGATGAAACTAAGAATAAAGTGTTAATATTAATAATGAAGTTATATATATATATATATATATATATATATATATATATATATATATATTGTATATAAACCATGGATTTAAAATGATACGGATCATCACTGACGAAAACATAAGATACAGGATGATATTTCACCAACTGTTATTGAAAAGTTACTGAAAAAACAACAAGAAGCCGAGTAGTGTCTTGATGTGTTACGTATACTTAATTGAATCTATTCTGAGGTAAATTAAACTTTAAAATATTCACGTGGCATTAAATTTCGAAGATTTATCAATTCATTTGTTTTCATATTAAGTCTTGAAATTTCTTAAAAAAATATTATGGGCGTAACCAATATAATTGCTCCTTAATTTATTGCACAACATAGATAGTAGTTCTTAAAATAATTAACGTTGAAACATATCAATGTTTCATAAGAATAGATAATGTCACTTTTGCAATCCTAAACAAAATGGTATAAATTCAGCAATAACAACGTCCAGCAACGTTGAAACGAAGCAACGTTGAAAAATGACAGTTTATGAATATTTTTAGGACAAATAATTAATGTGTTTCGAAATGGAACTCTATTTTTTTAATTCTTCCTAAATTCTGAAATATCATTGTGTTAATGCAATTTTTATCTTTATTTTTGCAATAACATATTCTTAAAATAGTTTTATACTTGAAATGTAAAAAAAAATAGATAATTATTTAATAAATTGATTTTTTACGACTTTTCTGGGTTTTTTTTTCCTATTTTGCTTAATTTGTACTTTAAAAAAATGTAATTGAGTTATGATGCGATCAATATTGCAAACTAAAGATAATTATTAAATATCTTTTGAAATGTTATAATTTGAAAATTTATTTTTATAACGCAATCTATTTCTTTGTTTCCATTGCAAAATATTTTATGAATTATAATTTGGCAAATTTATAATAGTTTCAATTCATTGGTAATTTTGAATTATATTTTTCCAAGCAATTAAATATATTATTTATTTATTTATTTTGCGGCACGAGATTCAAATTTATCAAGTGTAGCCTGAGCCATTTTCATAATAATCGAAATATCTCAGCTTTCCTATTAATGTATTGTCCGAATTTAATTCAATTTAATAGTCATATTTTGCATTCCTTCATAAATTAAAGGAGTGTAATCACTCCCCTCTTTTTTTTATTTGCGCTTTAACAATGAGAACTAAAACATATCCTAAATTAATTATGTAAAAATGAAAAATGCAAGTTAAAAATAACCTTAAGCTTATTATTCATAGAACTTACGCATTTGTTGAATAACAATAGATAACAATTCTTTTGTGCTTTATATGTATTAAAATTTTATAGTTAATACTGAAATATTCTTTTCTAAAATCTAGTACTAATTACTTTCTATTACTTTCTGACTTTGTTACATCAAATAACTTCATTAACTTTTCAAACCTATTTTTGGTTTACATAAAAAAAAATGATAATAACATTTTTTATTAGTCTAAAATAAACAATATATTATTAATAATTGTAGCTTTCAACAAAGTGATATAGCTTATGATTTTTTTTTAAATATTGCTTTCTATCTTCTTCATTATACCTGAAATGAGTGTCTAAAATTTTCCTTTGCTGCACTTAAAGGTTTTATGAAACGCAGCCGATCCAATAAGTGCTCTAACGATCATTACTAATACTATCGAAAACAAGTGGTTCAGTAGTGATGGAAAAAAATACAGTGGCCGTGATAATGTTACTTTCAGGCAAGGTTTTGAAATATCTTTCAGGTTATTATCAGCTCTGTTATTTTTTTCCATCTCTTTATCCCTGGAAGTTCACATTTTTGCTTCTGCATCGAAGCATATCAATCACTGTCAGGCGATTTCCTTCTTTCGCATCCCACCATTAATCCCGCGTTGTCAGAAACATTTGAGTTGATCGAAATTCAGATGATATATTCTGCTTGGTTTCGAGGCTCGTAAGAATTACAAAATGTCTTAGTTGAGCAATTGCTTTCTGGGAAAATGGTTATCCTCCGTCTGCTTAACGCAATCGCAAATGGGAAGATATTCAATTAACCATACTTCTCTTCGAATTTCGAATGCATTTGTTAATGCTTCATTTTATTATAACAAGCTGCGGTATTCTTCTTATCTTGGAAATGTAAAGATAATAGATTTTCCAGTATATTTACACGATGTTCTTTATGCTTAACATTGATATTGAAAATTGAAATTAATGATTTTTTTTTTTTGGAAAAAAAGGGCATTTGAGGAATAAATGAAATGCCTTTTAAGCGTTCTTTTTATCTAAGAAATACTTATTCAATGAAACTACGTTTTGGAAAACTGTGATAAATGAAATGTTAATTAAGTTTGTTGAGGATAATCGACTACAGATGTAAAATAGAGAACATAGAAGCTTAAATATCTTATACAGTTAAAGTTAATAGCATTCGTTGAATAATATTCATAATATGAATAGTATCATATATTTTAATATTTTTATAATACTACAGTTCGTTCTTGATTCCGTATCTGAGGCATCAGTTTAATGTTTTCATTTTCATTTCCTAAGAAATAATCTATGAAAATGTACATTACTGATTGATTTGTTGTTGCTATAATGGTTCAAAGAAAACCTGATATGATGTTTTAATACTATTGGCAAAAGCAACGGATAGAAAATCACAAATATCATTTCAATGTAATCAATGCCTCCTATTGTATTTAGAAAGATTTATTTCATTTTTTTAGCAGGATGATAAAAAAATCATGAATACAAATCTCTTTCCATTTTGTAGTATTTTTTAAAAGATTCTTAACATTGGCAGAAAGGTTTGTATTAAAATTACTAAGTATTAAAAAATATGCGAAGTATTGACTTTGTTTTAAAATTAATAAAGAAGCATTCGGCCTATTTCAGTTATGAAATATGGGAATTTACGCGATATATTTCCCAGAATTCTTGGCAATTTTAATTACAATCTGACTAATTTGTTGAAATACTTTCCCTCATCCTATAATATATACAAAAGCAATATTTTTAATTCATAATAGCATATTGTCAAATTGCGTAAATGTCAAGTCTACAATAAATAGGTTATTCATTTATTTGTTTATTTAAAAAACATAAAATTATATTTGGAATCATGTAATTATTTCATATTCTATTTCATTTTTTTTTTAAATATGCTTATAAATCTTATAAAAAAGTGGGAAAACATCTTCAGTGTTACTTCTTTAGCCTTCTTATTCCTTAAATTCATTCAAGCTCATATAGCTAAGAATACTGGAATATCCGATCAAAGATTTTCAAAGATAAAAATAAGATAAAATAATTATAATAAATAAAATAAAAAAATATATAATAAAAATATAAAAAAAAATAATAAAAATAATTAAAATAAAATAGATTGCCATTCAAAAACAACAATGATATCCTGTGTTTTTAAGGTGTTGACATACAAGGAGGACTGACCCTGCTTAGCTAATGGCTTACAAGCAGCTGCATGCTCGGTATCTTTTGAGCTGTTCCCTAAAGCAATCGGGGAGATGATATATATTAAACAAAGCACTCACTTCAGTATTTTTGCAATATTAGCAGAAGGGAAGGAAGAGGGATTTTGTAATGATACCCAACCGTTTTGGGCATGAACCATTGATTCGCTGAATGAGCGTGCGGGTCTTTCATTATTGATGAAGTTACGCCTTTTCAAACTAAAATACATAATGCTATAATTGCGTTATTTCTTTAACTAAAAAATAAGTATCAATTATTCAGATTTATTATTATGAGTTATTATGGTTTTAATTTACAATTCCTTATTTTATACATTTATTCCACTATAGAAAAACTAATAATTTTTTATTCGAATTTAAAATTTTGATTTCTTTTTTAAAAAAGATTTTTATGAAATTTTCAAGTAGCTACATTGTTAATATATGAAATATTGGGCAGCATATAAAACAATCGCCTCTCTAAAACAATCAAAATAATTGAAATGCGTGATGCAGATGAAGTAACGCCAACGAAAATACAAATAGACTTAATTATAATGAATCAAACATGTGGATTAGAAATGCATATTATCGAATATAGCCCATCCGGTCTGAAATAATCATGTAAAATCACAATTTCCGTAAAATGCTAAGATGAAGAATATGAATTTATTCTTCGAATTTCAAATACAATGTATAATATAATAATACGAAACTGTATGATTTGAACTTAATATTCGTCGTTTATCAGCTATTAAAATATTTATGATATTATTTTTGTTTATTTAAAGAATAATAATTTTTCTTATTAAGTAAACCACGTGAAAGAAGTTTATATAACAATTTAATATAAGGATGAGTTTTTTTTATATTATATTTAGCATACAAAGTTCACTAGTGTAAATATTACATTTCCAAATTTGAAATTTCAAAGAAAGATTAATTTTGTAATATAAGCGTTTTTTTATCAATAATATTTTTCAAAATAATGGAGAATATCAAACTAATACTATTTTTCAAGTGGTATTTGTGAAATTATTTGGAATGATTCTTTAAGATTGAAATATCTTAATAAAAAGAAATGCTCAATTTTTATATTGTTAAGCGTTTAATATTAGAAGTGTATAAGCGATTCTTAATAAATAAAAAGAAGTATCCCAATACAAAATCAAAATTTTTCTGAAAATCATTTTTGTGTTCTAAAGTAAAAAAAGGGAGTGGGGCATTTCCATTTAAACAAACAAAAAAAATGTCCAAGCTTGTTCAAAATAGAAAAAAATGGAAGGAAGAACGAAATTTTTCTGTAGCTAAAAGGTAAAGAAAAACCTAGAAAAACTTGTTGACCCTTTTTGCTGTCAAAATATATATCAGCTGTGAATAAAGCGTGCTTTTTTATTATTTAAGATTTCTCTATATAAAATATTTTCATTGACTTTATTTGTTTAGCAATCATATTTTTCATATCAACAGCCTCTGAAGCAAAAATGTTTTGTTCATGCTTGGCACAAAGAGGATACACATACTTATCAATATTCATTTATTATAATGATGCTTAAATACGAGATTTAGCTAAGAATAAATTGGCTTATGCTATAAACTTATTCATTTTTACTTTTATTTTTTATATTTTTTTACATTATTATCGTAAATGAACAACTTTTCACCTCATGCCTTATTTCATACAAATTCCCTGATGTTCGCAGCAGAGTACCTTTTTGGAAATAAATTTTATCACCATTTTCGCCTTAAATTTCATTGTCTCCGCTATCTAATCC
This sequence comes from Argiope bruennichi, assembly GCF_947563725.1. Classification (NCBI taxonomy): domain Eukaryota; kingdom Metazoa; phylum Arthropoda; class Arachnida; order Araneae; family Araneidae; genus Argiope; species Argiope bruennichi. The sequence continues at coordinate 26,306,231 of NC_079151.1, read as the reverse complement.
TGATTCTTTTAAGCTCTGTTTTCACCTCGGGGAACTAAAAGAAGTTATATGGGCCAAGGTTTGAGTAAGGTGGATGATTTTCATTCAAAATCTTCGTACTTGGCTGAAAATGTATTGATAGATGTACAAATGGTGTTTGGAATATTGTCCGGGACAGAAAATTTGATTTTCCAATAACAGATCGTTTTCTTTGAACCCATTAATGTAGAGAGGGATATTATATAGTATTATTAGTTGAGTATTTCAACTTCAAGAAGCCAATCAAGTGCGAGATTTCTCTGATACCAGAAAAACACTTCGAGCTTGATTTGTCAGAAAGAGAATTATCATTGTTTTTCTTCATCGCTGAATCTTTCAGATCAGTAAAAAATTTGTGCTGGCTGTAAGCACTTAAATGAATGATTCTAATCTCTAGCTGCAACAGCAAACAAGTTTTGTTGTGGATTTTCAATATTAAAAAGAAATTACTGATTAAGGCTTACTGATATTATTTTCTTACTCATAGTATTTATTGATACTATTTACTGATTTTCTGATGGCAGTAAAATCGGCAATTTTGCAGGTAGTGGCATCTATATTGTAACTCCTCAGTCTAGTTTTTCTCTATGCCAACGAAATCCAGACTTCTGTTCCGTTTTTAGAAGCGAACTTCTAGCAGTCGATGAGTCCATTTTACACGAAAATAATTAAAAGAACCTTTGGATTCTTACTAATAGCCGCAGCTTAATGGAACACCTTAACAATTAGACCTATGTTGGAGATAAAGCAAGTTTGTCTATTCTTCAGAAGTTGAAGCTGATTTCACTCCAACATGATATTCATTTCCAGTGGATCCCATCTCACGTGGAACTACTTGGTAACGAAATAGCAGACAGGCTTGCATAGAAAGGAAGTAGCCTTGCGACTTCATCTTCTTCTGAACTCACATACTTAGAACTCTTCTCTCAGGCGAAATTCCTAAATAAGAATAATTGGATGGTACTCCCTACTCATGATTGGTATAGGGCCAATACTTAATTATTCCTTGTGATAGAAAAACCAACACTTGCCTGTCGCGCCTTGCCAGTGACCACCTTAAATGTCTATTCTTTTCTCAGGGTGAAAAACCTTACCCTCTTTTCCCGAAATGCTGCCAACATCGAGCCTCTGCCGAACATATTCTAGACTGTTTAGGACTTATTTGGGGAGGAATTTATTCTTCTCCCTTCCTCGTTTTTGACTTTCTTCTTGTCAACGGATTTTTGGATTTGGTCTGACTTAGTCAGGCCATGGAGATTAACAACAACAACTGATTTTCTTCAAAGCGGGAGAAGAAATTAGACTACAACCATCGAAGAAATAGTAATGCATGGAAAAATAACAGAGTGTGTGTGTGTTCTTTATCACTAATGCGAGTACTCAAGCAGTGATTCATATTCATTGAGTAAAAGTTTTCAATTAATTTTGAGCTATTCAATCAGGCATATTTACTTAATGTAATATGTTGCTGTAGTCAGAGAAATTATTGCTGTATGCACTCTATTTTAAATTGCGCCTAAAATTCCTATATCATCATTGGTTGCGCGTTTAAGGCAAATTCAATAAAATAGCTAAAATAATTATTTATCATCGCATGGGGTAAATGTTCAAATTATTATGATTTATTCGATTATATATGTATATATATTTAATAAATGTTTTATAAATATTATAGAATTTTTTTTCACTCTATGTGTTCGATTTCTTTTGACATAGCGATTAAATTCGTATGCCATTATTGGTTATGGATTTAAAGAAAATTACAAAACTACTTATTTATCATTTCGTATAATAAAATATACAATAGATCTTCTTTTGTTTCTAAGTATCCTGCATCAAATTTTTAAGGTCATCAAAAAAAAATGAAAAAAATATACACATTAGTTTTGAGCATCGATAAATGGGCCGATAATTCAGCGATTATTTTTCCGCTATTTCTTTACTGCTCAGGATTCACGGGACCACCAGAAGATCCAGGTTCTGAGATAATAAGAATGATGCAATAGTGAAAGTAGGTAGCTATGCTATGTCATAATTTTTGTTTATTATTGAGAAATTTTAAGAACTCTGTTCTTGGTAACTAAAATAAAAAAAGTGCTTATTCAAGAAATAATACTTATACGATGCTAATGATTTTAAAATTAATCAAAAGTGGAAATTAATTGCTATTCGAATAACTTGACATAGCCTCTAGTACAGCTGAAGCACATTTCAGGTAACGTTAAAATATAATATCAAGAAAGAAATGCGTATAAAGGAATAAAAGTATCATTCATCTTTTTAAAAAATATAAATATGTCTTCAGAAATTCACTTTAATGCGACTTTATTCCTTTTTAATTGGATTGAAATAGTTAACCTCCATTCATTAAATGCAGGACTTCAAGAAATATAGAAAATTTAATGCATTGTACATATTGTATTTTAATTATTTTATTCCATCTTTCTTTTTACCTATTTTTCGAGGTATTCACTTATCCGATATTGGCGTAGTTCCTATGCTTGCTGTGTAACAGAATCTTCTGCAGTTAAATTGCGAATATATGCATCTAATATTGAAGCAATTTATATTTTCTTAGTTTCTAAATCTACAAACAATACTTGCAATGCGCAGTGAATAAATGAAAAATGTTGTATTAATATAATTAACCAGCTAATTTATGCAAATAAAATAAATTAATTAATAAACTAAATGTTGAAATAATTATCGTTTTGTGCTAAGAATTGCAAACTACTTTCAATGAAATTGTTTATTTTTTGCATTCACTCTTTGAAGAAATATATCTATACGATTGGTTCATACATTCTCTTTCAGTGATGAAGATACAATCTGAAGTGAAGAATTGATGATGATCTGATTGACACCATCATATATCAATCTCTATGATTTGTTGACGACTTGATCATGAATGATGATCGTCATATTCGTCATGATGGCTTTCATTTATTTGAGCTACTGTGCTACCATATCAATTGAACGAACATTGCCATTTAGAGTCTCTTTAAAAAGAGAAAAAAATAATTTTACAATAAATTATATAATATTCATTGGAAGTAAATTATTCAATTACGCAAAATTGATTTATTTAATTATTAATTAAAGGATGAGAAAAACTAACTGTCCATATAAAATTTAATTATTAAAAAAAACAAAAAAAGTTTTTTTTTGTTGTTTTTTTTACCAAAATGTAAAAAATAGATATGAAAGTAGAAACTTTTAATAGTTAAAAGTTACCTAACAATGATTATTAATTGCCAAAAAAATATCTTGTTATGAGCAGTCATTAATTAAAATTTTTCAATCAATCATTCAAAATTCCTTCGATCTCTTCTAAATTTATAAAACATTTTTTAGTATATCGATAAATGTAATATATTTAAGGTTTTTAGTTAATTTCTATTGTGTTGTTAAACCGATAAATTTATTAAGTGAAACAATAGATCATTTTCAATTTAATTTGTTTAATACTGAAAAAATGGCAAAAAAATAAATAAAAAAATTAATTATAAATTTTTAAAAACATTTATGCATCGTAGAAAAGATTAACGTAAACTTATGAAATGAATAATTATGCAAAATATCAAAATTTGAAAGCCGATCAAAAGTTCAAATAAAGATAAAAATTTTATTGAAACTTTCAAATAAAATAAATTGGAAAATATCTGTAGTCTCTGTTACTCAAGAAAGTGAAAGCAATTATTAGAAATTAAATAGAAAAATAAGTGAAAAAAATAACCGAAGAAATAACGTATTGAGTTTAGAATATAATTCAAATTTTCTCAAACAGTCATCTGAATCTTTCAGTTTCTTATATTCAGACTTTCATGTAAATTTACTGCATAATCTACTGACATGGTGAAAAAGCTGCTATATTAATTAATTACTATATGCGTTTTGTAGAAAATCATAATACAGTGAATTTATAAATATTCAAATTACTTTATTAAAATGATTTCTGATAACTTCTTACTTAATATCCTCTCTATTCCATTAAAAATGCATTTTTATATAAAAATTGGTCTTAAACAAAACTTTGAAATAACGCATCACATTTTATCACAAAGAATATATATTTCTAAATTATAAACGCATTTTTTAATATTGGTACAGATTAGTATTTTATAAATATTAATCTGTTGTACTATAATCTAAGATTCTGAAAACTATTACAGAAAAAAGGAAGACCAAAAATATAAAATTCTTTCCGAGATTAACATGTAGTTTGAAATTTCTGTACATTATATAATATAAACACACATATTTTTTTAAATTTATAAAATATAAATGTAAAATAAAGATATTTGTCCTTAAAATAATATTCGATTTTTTCAGTGACAAAGGAATTATCATACTTGAAAGATAAACCGAAAATGAGTAAGTCAAAACTGACAGTTTTTTCTAAACAGATTTTATTGTATTAAGTACCTGCTTGCAATATTAAGGTGAAGTAAATTAATTCTCAGTTTCAATGCATAAATTATTTTCTTAATTAAGCAGGATAGTATAGAGACAAAATATTCGAGTGTCTCTTGCATATCAGTTTTGAGCAAGGATGTTTAGATTATTTATGTTAGATTAAAAAATGAAATACAGTACGCATTTGTATGCAATTTTTCATGAGAAAAGGAAAGAAATGAAGAAACGGATAGCGATGTAAACGCCAAAACAATTCAAATACCGTTTTTCATGTTAAAGTGTAAAATAAGAAGTGCTTTATAATGTGAGAAACGTGAAAAGAGTTCTCTAAAAAATTCAAAAGAACATGTAAAAAGGTCGTTAATTCTATGATAAATGTGAAAAGTTTTTGCAATTTTTCAACATTTTTACTTTTTTTGCCACATTTAACGATTGCCGTTTTTGTCCTAAATCCGTTATTCATTGCAGAATTTCTCTACAGTTCATACTGAAAAGTAAAGCAAATGTGAAAAGTATAACATTTCAATTCATACAAAAAAACAAGTATCAAATATAAAATTTTGAGATATTAAAGTATTGCCAACTCAAAAGATAATAAAAATTTGAACAATAAACTCAGCAGTTTTCTTTGCTTCATCTAACATTCCAAGAATTATTTTCGAAAATATTTTGAATATTTTTTTACATTTTAATTTAATTACTTCACTGGCTTTATAAGTCACTTTTCTTCTTTTGAAAATTCCGTTTTAGTTAAGAAAAATGGACTTTGGTGTAAAAATCACGAAGGCATAAAACTTAGGTATATGTACTGAAATGCTATTTTCTTTGGTATGCTATTATATCTCGTTCAGTTGTTTACGCTACAACAATTACACAAAAAATTTTGTTTGAAGTACTTTAAAGATCACATCCCATAATAATTTTCAAAAGAAAGTGATTTTTCCAAAAAATAAATTCCAACTGCGTTTCCCGGCAACTATAAGAAAATTCTGTCCATGAAGAAGTATGCATGAACTAAGCATCATATTAAGAAAAAGAACTTGCTTTGAATTTTATCATTGTTGTTATGAGAAATCTTATAATCAATTCTTAAAATTATTTAAAATGATGGAAGATTATATTCATAACAAGAATTTTTTATGAAGTGATAGGTAGTTATTGTATGAAGAGAATTTTTAAAAATGCTCAAAGGACATGATATTTGGCGTTTATTAATATGTTTAAATACATTTTTAAAACTATACAAAAAAACAAATGAATTCAATATATTAAATGTTTTAATATATTGTAGAATATAATGAAATACCATAACCAAATTCAAAAATAAATAAATCTTAGGCCAATAAGTTAAAAAAAAAAAGTTTATCCTTTATCTTTTAAGCATTTTTCAGTAATTTATTTCAGACTTAGTAGAAAGATTTGCTTTGCAATGCTTTTAAATGAACTCTCTACTTATATTGAGAGTGAATTGCTCAGAATATCTTCATTTATTTTGAGGCTGGTTTGAACTTATATTAATGTATGCACTTTATTTCATAATAATCATTTTGAAAGTTTTATTTTTCCACTGACATAGAATTTTGAAACCAAAAAGTTGAGATAAAACTACTCAAAATTCTGTTTGCAGTCCTATAGAGAATTTATTTTTTCTTTAACAAATTTTGTAAAGAATGAAATAGATAGTACGTATGAATTGTATATGACGTTTGAAGCAAGATTTCTTAACATCAAGAAGAGTGATGATTGAATTGGGGAGGCATAAAATGCATGAAAAAGTACAGTAAGAATACTCATCAAATTAAATTCACTAAATAAATAGCCTCTGAAAATTTAACCTCGAAAATGACAGTTAAATTTAGAATTCATAAATAATAAATTTAACTCTATAAAGTACAAATTGATTTTTTCCTGAAAACTGGATTATGTAATTGCTCCATTTCATTTACAGACCCAGTTCACATGCTGCTTCTGAAATAGAACAAGATCACTAATTATTTCTAATTTATATTATTCTAATTTCTATTATTCTAATTTATATTATTCTAATTTCTATTATTCTAATTTATATTATTCTAATTTCTATTATTCTAATTTATATTATTCTAATTTCTATTATTCTAATTTATATTATTCTAATTTCTATTATTCTAATTTATATTATTCTAATTTCTATTATTCTAATTTATATTAATTTATATTATTCTAATTTCTATTAATTTATATTATTCTAATTTATATTAATTTATATTATTCTAATTTATATTAATTCATATTATTCTAATTTATATTAATTTATATAAAGTTTAATAGAAAGTTTAGAAGATAGATCAGGATGTTTATAAGAATATCCATTGAAATATTTTTCTTATTTCGTAACTTTCTTCATGGCTTGAGAAATCATAATGAAATTTCTGAAATCGTAACCAAATTTTAAAGATTAATATATCAAATGAGCCCAGCATTTAATTTCAATGTCTGCAAGGCTAGTTTTGGAGGACGGCCAGTGATAATCTTTAATTTCAATATTGCTTTTTTCTTTATTTGTTCCTATCATTCCCTTTGTCTTAGGTTACAGCTTCACATTTTCAGAGGATATCTTTGAGAAATCAGTTGTAAATTTAGACATTAGGTTAGCAAAAGTTTGGATCAGAATCTGTGTTAACGAACCTACAATGGCTGAATCATACATGAGGTTTGATGAATTATGTCTTGACAATCACAGTTGACGACAGAAACTCAACTTTGTCTTATGTAACAACTTCATATTTTCAGGGGATATCTTTGAGGAATCAGTTTTAAATTTAGACATTTAGGTTGGCAAAATTTTGGATCAGAATCGATGTTAACGAACCTAGAATGACTGAATCATACGTGAGGTTTGATGAATTATATCTTGACAATCACAGTTGAAGGTGGTAACTTATCTTTTTTGAAAGTGTTCTTTTTAAAGTGAACAAAGTCTATATACTTTGTTCACTTTAACATTGACTTTATATGGACAGATGTCGTAACCCAACTTAGTCACATCTTATAAGATAACAGGCTTACATCTATTATTTGAAGTTAACACAATTTTATTCATGGAATGATTTTAATCAGTTTTGAATGGATCAAATTCATTCCAATCTATCTGATGCATTCGGTGATTGTTCAGGGAATAAAATATCAAGGCAATAGCCTCATAATTTTCGCCATATGTATAACCAGAATACTTACCTTAGTTCCGTGGTGGGCAAGGAGTAACATAGCAGATTTCCAGAACTTATTGTTATTCTATTGAATATTATTAATAGTATTTAAGAACTGTATGAACATTTAGTCTATGTAATATTTTCAGAAATGCGTTTATTGACTGAAACCTAAATTGTAATTCTTACAATTATTACCAAAATTTTTATATTAATTTTCCTTATTTGTTTAAAAATTATTTATTTGTTTGCTGCTAATGTAGACAATTAACACATTTTATCCATCAAATCCACTGAAATTTTAGCATAAAATGTTCATAAATATACTGAAACAAAGAATTAGAAATGACCAGGAAAAACGCTTATAGAATTAAAAAAAACATAAAATATAAAATTTTATTAACATTTCTCATCACACTTTTAGCAACACCTTCCTTGTATAGAAATGATCGATACACATTAATGTTTATAATCAAATAAACAGACTTAGAATGATCGCACCTCCATATTTTATACTCCAATGAAAGCAAAATTAAATGCAATATAAACATTAAAACAAATTTAAATTTTGAAATGTTTTCTAGAATTAATTCGAACATAAAATTGCTAAATAAGTGCTCATTGTCAGTTATAATCATTAGATCAAATAACTAGTTCTAAGCGATACTCTTAAATATTATGTTATTATTTTTCTTCTTCTTGTTTAAAATACAAGAATTCTAAAATATATGTAGAAGAAATCCTATGGTTATCAAACAACATTGTATCAAAATATTTTCCAGATGGCAAAAAGCATTCAATCTATATACTTTTTTCTTATTCGTCTTTCAACAGAGAGGGAAAATATTTCTATTCAACAGGGACATATTGTAATTCCTCTTAAGTGCTCGCATTTTAAAATCTTTCAGAAAATTCGAATAGATAAAAGACTCCTCATTTATGTGATGACAAAATGAAATCCTTCCTTTGCATGATGTGTGTGAAAAGAATTATTTTCCGAAACATTTATTAAATTATTCATTTTCAGCATCTTAAAATTTAAATTATTTTACTTAGATAATCCAAACCATATTCTCAAATGGAAAATGTTTAAATTATAAAATCTTTATAATGCATTTTGTAACAGGTGAGTGAAAGATTAAAACAAATAATTTTGTAAGTCATTATATTTTATAACGATGATAAATCTTTCACCCTGAAACAGCAGCGATTGAACTCTAGTTTTTTTTTAATTCAATGTAATTATGTAACGTTTAAAAGTCAAGAATTCATTTAGTAATATAGAATAAAATGAGAAGTGAAAGAAGAATAATGTAATCTTGCAACATCACATATTCTATTGAAATATTTTCAATGAAATGCATAGAGAAAATTGTTGCTATTGAACGAACACTTCATCATTTATTACTCAAGAGATAAACATTTTATTTGATGATAATTCTTTACAAAACTTATATCTCTAAATTTTGTTGATTGTGAATTAATTATATTGAATTATTACATGGATTAATATGCTGGTAGAAATAAAAGATACGAAACATAATATCGAAATTGGTAGGAGTATCGAAGTTGTAGACTTAACAATGAATAATTTCAAATCATAGATGATTGGAACAAGTGTATTAGAAAGCCATTTTTTATACTCTAAGTTGATTAAGCTATTATTACTAAGGGTCCAGACAGTTTGTAGCCTGATGGCAAGATATAGGCTTCTATGTCCCAAATTGGGGAATCTGAATCATCTGATTATTTCCAAAATAAAGATAAAAATAATCACTTTGAAGATTATTCCTATTCAAGATAATCTTATATTGGTTTCAAGTTGAAATCTGTGAATTAAGTATGCTATAAAAGTTGCATCTTCTTTATCAAGAAACATTTCAAGACCACGAGTTTCGTCTCAAAATGGTAACTGTCTAACTACAAAAAGAAAGTGATAGTTTAATAAGCAAATCTAGAGAAGTTTTCAATAAATGATACATTCATTTCAATTCATGATGCATTGTAATTTCACTGCATACTGTAAAATAAAATAATCTTACAAAATTCGGTCGAAGAATTCAATTTCTACTTACGCACCTCTTAAATTTGAAAGAACAAATTAATCAAACATCAACAAAAAATTAATCAAACATTTTTCAAGAATAAGAAGTAAAAATACATTCAAGCAATTTTTTACTCAAATCGTGAGAAATGTGTTTGTGTTGTTAATTATTGTCTAAGCGCTAAATCGTTTGACAATTTCTAAAATACATCATAGTTTTAATAGTATAAAACATACAGAAAGAATCCTAAAAATGTGTATTTAATGAATTGTATATTAATAAAAAATTGAATTTATTGAAATTCATAGACAAAAATGCTTCTCTTAATGCAGGAAAATTCTAGAAGGGCTGCAGAATCTAATAAATTTCCAGACAATTTATGCAACTTATTATCCGATTTTGGATCAGAATCTATGTTAACGAACCTAGAATGACTGAATCATACGTGAGGTTTGATGAATTATATCTTGACAATCACAGTTGAAGGTGGTAACTTATCTTTTTTGAAAGTGTTCTTTTTAAAGTGAACAAAGTCTATATACTATAACATTGACTTTATATGGATAGATGTCGTAACCCAACTTAGTCACATCTTATAAGATAACAGGTTTACATCTATTATTTGAAGTTAACACAATTTTATTCATCGAATGATTTTATTCAGTATGTATCAAATTAGATCAGAATGTATCAAATTCATCCCAATCTAACTGATGTATGCGGTGATCGTTCAGGGAATAAAATATCAAAGCAATAGCCACATAATTTTCTTCATGTGTATAACCAGAATACTTACTTGAGTTCCATGGTTGGCAAGGAGTAACAGAGCAGATTTCCATGACTTATTATTATTCTATTGTATATTATTAATAGTATTAAGGATCTGTATGAAAATTTAGTCTATGAAATTTTTTTCAGAAATGCGTTTATTGACTGAAACCTAAATTGTAATTCTTACAATTATTACAAGAATTTTAACATTAATTTTTCTTATTTGTTTAAAAATTAGCTATTAGTTTGTTAACTAGTGTAGACAATTAACATATTTTATCCATCAAATCCACTGAGATTTAGCATAAAATGTTCATAAATATACAGAAACAAAGAATTAGAAATGAGCAGGAAAAATGCTTATAAAATTAAAAAAAAACATAAAATATAAAATTTTATTAACATTTCAGATCAAACTTTTAGCAACACCTTCACTGTATGGAAATTATCTATATATATTAATGTTTATAATTAAATGAACAAAATTAGAATGATTGCACCGGCATATTTCATTCACCAATGAAAGCAAATATAAATGCAATATAAATATTAAAACTAATTTAAATTTTGAAATGTTAACTTTTAGAATTTATTCTAGCATAAATTGCTAAATGAGTGCTCATTGTCAGTTATAATCATTAGATCAAATAACTACTTCTAAGCGATACTCTTAATTGTCAAGGTATTATTTTTCTTGTTGTTGTTTAAAATACAAGAATTCTAAAATACATGTAGACGAAATCCTATGGTTATCAAACAACATTGTATCAAAATATTTTTCAGATGGCAAAAAGCATTGAATTTATATAACTTTTTTCTTATTCGTCTTTCAACAGAGAGGGAAAATATTTCTATTCAACAGGGGCATTAATAATTTATTTAATACTACATCACTCTCTTACATCGTTAAAATTTCTATGGAATTTAAATTGGATGAAGCATTATTAAAATCCTTTATATAGAAATCGCACGAAAATATAAAATATTATATTTAATGCAATAATGCACATGCATTAATATCTATATGTTCAAAAATGTGAAATTTTCCCCAACTTTGAAATTTCGCCAATTCGATAGAAATCTGTCTAGTGACCATGACTTAACTGGTACTCGTGTCGAATTTCATCACGCATTTGAGAAATTGCAGATTCTTTATACTTCCCTTTATAAGATCATTTAAGTTGATTTATATGCCTGAACCTAAATGGTACTCAAATAAAATGTTAAGGAATATTGTAAGAAGTCTAATTCGATATCATTTCATCATAAAATAATGTTGTTGTTGTTGCTCATGGTACTTGTCATAGACAAGCCCGACAGCGAAGTCAGCGATCTTATGCGAGATTAATATCATAGATTAATATTCTTACTTATTAATGCCTGTAAACTATTTTCTGGAAAAAGTACATAACAACACTTTTATTGAATTAAGATCTTGACTATCCGATGAACTTGACAATAGATGTTAATACATGATAGATAATAGTAATAAGAGATGAAAGGCTGAAACTTCTAACATTGTGTTTCGCATTTAAAGAACAATGAAAAAAATATTAATCGGAGATGGAAAGTGTAAATGAAAAGGTTATAGATATTATAAAGACCCATATAGTGAGTTATAAAGCATAATGATAACAAAATGAAATGAAGAGTACATTTAAACTAATATATATATATATATATATATATATATATATATATATATAGTTTGAGCGAGATTTTTAAAGAGCGTGTTAAATAGAAGAAAACGTGAAGCAAAAATTTCAATCTGATATCTGCATTTTTTTTTAAACATCTGTCTCCTCGAAATAAATAAATAAAATTCTTAAATAAATCTGAAATTGTCTTTTAAAATGATACGGAGTTCTATTGTTTAATTAGCAATAATTTCTGCACACTCAATAATGGGGATAAAATGAAGACTGATTGTGGGATTTATTGCAGTTGTATGATGAATTCCAAGGAGTGATTTTTAGAGTTATATGATAAATTCAATTAAAATTTGTATTAATATACGAAAAAGGAAATATTATCTTTACTTTAATGATATTCATTTTAGTTACTTTATAACGACTACTAATCATCATAATAAATTAAAACTATAAAATTCTATATTTCAAAGGCAGGATGAATTATACCAGCTAAAAGTGTCTGAATATATGCAATGTAAATAAAGATGATAGCAAATAATTTGCTTTCCTTATGCGTTCCTCTTCACGTTTATCTTCTTAAGCTAAAAAAATATGGAAATGAAATTTAACTTTTTTAGACATTCGAATTCAAAATCTATCAAAAATCTGAGATAGTTACAATTTTTTATTAATCTCGGTAGTTCGGATCCATTATGTACAGTGAAATATAATTTTTTTTCATTGTTATTAGATATTCCATTGATTAGCTTGTCATACAAGGGGTACTTTTGCATTCTAGTGGGTGTACCCTCTCAAATTCAGAAGGAAAACATAATAATACAATATTTGTAACAACTTTATAGAAAAAGGATATTTAGAAATTTATGTTTAAAATGAAAGATTAAAATAAACATACTTGTTCCTTATGGTATCAAGCATTTTAAAGAAACTCGCCTTCAGTCACCATTTTATTCTTCATATTTACTTAAACTGTTTGCTTATTTACAAGAAAGGTAAACAGAGACGGCTGTAAACCTCTAACTCTTAATCTTAATTAGGGATGTCCCACTGGTAGAAACAGTGACAGATTGACTATATTGAGACAGATGGGAGCAGAATATCCATGGAAAGGCCTACAAATGGGATGTTCTTCACGTTTATCAGGAATTATTTCCTTTTTTTTCTTTCCTCGCCTTTAGCAACATGAATTTTAATAGTTTCAATAAATGTTCTATCACTTCAATCTTGGCACTTGTTTATTATTGTGATCTTTTGCAGAACAGATTTATATTATTGCCACTACACTGCAAATTCTTCTATAAAAATTGTTATATTTTAGAAAAAAACAAAATGATTATGAAAGTAGTAAATATGAAAATATTTTTTGATGAGGTAAAAGTAAAATTATTTCAATCAATATTACGTCATCAGTTTCAATCATGAATCTTAACAATCTGTATAAACTTTTGATTTCCTTCCAGAGATGCCATTTATGTTGGACAATTTGACAGTTCTGGACAAAACAAAAGAATTTTAAAACTACGTTTATTAAATCCAATTTTGTTTATCTATGAATGCTTATGATAAAGCTGTTTAGTGCTTATAATAAAGCTAATCAGTTTGTGTGTGTGTTAGCGCTTTACAGGCTTTGACCGTTTAACCTACAGCTACCAAATTTGATGCATGTATACCCTGGAGATTAGGAATGTGCACTTCGGAGCAATTTTTGAATTTTGAATTATAATTTTAATCAATTAAAGATTAACCGAAATTTTGGCGTTTTTCCGCTGTAACTTAAGAAAATATTACAGCATAAAATTGATTCGTACATCATATTGAAGTTCAAAAAATAATCTTTTCAATAATATGAATTTTTTAACCAAAAAATTAAATTTTTATTTTCAATGATTTTTTAAAAAAATAATTGAATTATAGATTTTAACTATTAATTTCGCTGTAAATAAAAATTAAATTCAACTTGCACGAGCACGTTACACGTGTAAGGGAAAAAAATAGATGCTCTTATCAGCGAGTTGCCATCATGTTGACAATAGCTCAAATTAAATAAAATAAAATAAATATTAATGCGAATATAAAAAAGTGTAAATTTCAGCACCTGTTTATATGAAATGAAATTAATAAGAAATGTTATAATTTCAAAATAAATAAATGCAAGACAAAGTTTTCTATATTTTTTTTATATTTCTATATTTATTATTTTTTTATATTCTATAATTTTCTATATTTCAAAGTTTTCTATTTTTTTTAAATATCTACATCATTAATTCGATCAATTAGGTTTATTTACAGCAAACATGGTTATATATATATATATATATATATATATATATATATATATATTCAATTCAAGGCCCAGAGGCTAACTTGTAAACCTTTAATAATAGAAATATATTTGTTAGAACTGTCGAAATGAAGTAAATAATTATATTATATGTAATTTGAGTCTTTAAATACTCTTATAAATGATGGATGTTTAGCTTTTATCTAAATCCTTTGCTCCGTGAATTATATTTAAGAAAATATTCTTGTGACACTAATATTTTAAATAAAAAAAGTTGCACTCCAATCAATCTTAAATAAATCTTTAAAACAGAATGATTTATAAATATTAGAATGTCACTATTCAATAAAGACATGTGATTTTTTACCACTTCATCCACTGCCTCAAAGATTTTTCCCCAATCAGCGCCCAAGGTTTCTCAAGACTAATTGGCCTAAAATTACGAGAATGTTGATTGTTCGAAACTATTCTATTTAAAACATGATAAATCGATCAGATTTGATAACAGATGATTGAAATATTTATTAATTTGTTTAAAAGTTGAAGTGTTAAAAATATTTCTCAGAATATGACTCCTTAGGACAAAACGACTGTATAAAATTTAGACTTCCTAACTTTTTATAGTATATTTATAAACCGAAACCAAATAAATTTTTTTTTCACGTCACTTAAATCCTTTAGAATGTAAAATTCTTGAGATATTCCATAAAATATAAAAGATATTCAGTAGTGTACATAAGAGTAAAATGCTGAACGAATCTGTTTTCAGTACTTATATTTAAAAAAATGCTTGGTTCCGGTAAAAAAAGTTTTTTTTATATTATTTGCAGTTAAATAATTTTCACTTTAATATAAAGTAGAAATTTTAAGAAAGCTGAAGTTATATAAAATATTAAAAAGTTAAAAAAATTAAAAGTTATATAAAAAATTGAAATTAAAAGGTATATAAAAAAATTGCTAACCGTCTGGTCGCCAGTGGTAGCTAGATTAAAGTACATAAGAAATAAGAATATTTTAGTAATCAAAATTTTGACAATAAAAATAATTTAAAAATTAACTTTAAGATATCCACGTCTTACTATATTATCACGTTCTATGTTATAATACAGAATAAATTTAAAATAGTGTGCCACGCCATTCGATTTTAATAATTTTTTTCAACTTAAAATATTATTATCATTTCAATTTACATTTGACACAAAGTTTTTTCTTTAATTTAAAGATGTGATACGCTTTATATTAGTATCATTCAAATTTGATTAGTTTTTTTTTTCTAAACATAAAATGTTTCAACTACAGCTCAATGCACTTCACCCATTCTTTTTAAAATTGAACTGATTAATAATTAAAACATGCAGATATTCAAAATGAAAACTAAAGCATTTTTTCTTCTTCTTAACCAAAAGATGGAGACGCAGAAAACAAAAGTAATTGAAACACGAGATCGCTCTTTCTCTGGGTTCGTGAGACAATTCAGTGTAGAGAATGAAAAAAGGAAACACTTGACACAAATGTTGAATTATCAATCTTTCAAGCTAAAACGTGCATTGAAAGTGATTTAAATAAAATAGACGGAAGATTTGAGAAGAGACAAGTAGAAAGTGAATTATTTGACAGATAACGAATGCAAAAGTAGAAAAATTCTGGAAACACCTTTTCTTTTGACGTTTCCTCCGATAGAAAAAGAAAGGCTGAAATGATACACTCTTTTTAAAAGACAGAGAGATAGAGAGGCACATCTAAAAACGGAATAGAAAAAGAAAAAAAAAATATTACATTACTTTTATACCAAAGAAATGCAAAATTTCAATCAAAACAGAAGTTTTAAATAAAATTTATAAAATTGCCCTTCAAATAAGTCTATTTTATTTGGATTAAACATGTAACTTTTTATGCAATATATTGTTATCAAGAGATTTCAAAATCGATCCACAACATCAAGTACATCTCTTTCAGATATTTGTAAAAGTTTTTCTAGATTTTATGCAATAAAATTTCGCTTTCCGTATTATATATAGTTAAAGGACACTACTGGATTTTTTAATGGAAAAATCTAATTTTAGTTGAATTTTGATAAATAAGTTTTGGCGCCTTTCTTTAAATAGATTTTTTATTGAATTATTTTTGATGTCAGGGTTTATTTTTCTATATCAGAATCGTAGTTTTCTTTTGTGAATGAGTAATTCCAATGAAATAAGCAGATTATTCTGGTCCTGCTTTTTCAACAGATTCTGTTGGATAAATTTTTGTAGTATAAGAAATAAAGAATTAATAAAAGAAGAAAGCACATAAAAAATACAATTCATAAATGTTTTAACATTGATTTGATTTGAAAATATATATTCCTTTTAAAACGAAACAA
Organism: Argiope bruennichi; assembly: GCF_947563725.1. Lineage (NCBI taxonomy): Eukaryota > Metazoa > Arthropoda > Arachnida > Araneae > Araneidae > Argiope > Argiope bruennichi. The sequence continues at coordinate 26,289,498 of NC_079151.1, read as the reverse complement.
AAAATTAAATATTTTCTTTTTAGATACAGAAACGCAGTAAAAATGCTAATAAATACTTTAATTTAAAAATTCGATTCGATTTTAAAATTATTGCAACTTATAATATTATAATTTATTTAAAAATTATAATGTGCCAAGTTGTAATTTATTATAATTTAGATGTTTTGGTGTGTAACAAACACACATAATGGAATACAGAAAAATTTCATTCTTTAATTCATTTGCAAACAGTTATTTTATAGTATAAATAATAATTTTTGCAATTTCATAAAAAAAAGTGCATATTCATAAAACAGTAACATCTTAAATTATTTCGGTTTGAATTATTTCAAACAGAATTTTAATAATTTGAATTCTATGGATTTTCTTTTTTTTTCTTGTCAAAAGACATTACATAGTATGTGCAGTCGACTGAAAATCTAAAATGACAGCTGGCATCACTTCGGAAAAGAAAGAATCGGAAGGAAGAGAAAGTATTAAGCTCCCTCTATTTCTTTTTCTTTAAATGTAATGAATATTTTCACAAAAAAATTCTGCATGGATAGTTTACAATCGCATGTTCAGGTCTTTTTATATTTAGTATAATTTTAAAACAGTTTTTATTGAAAGTATTTAAAAAAAGCAATGAAATATTTGTTCAATAGCATATAATGAAATATTTGTTTTCTAGCAATGAATATACGTTCTTTAATTTTCTATGGTGAATTCAAGATTCTATTAGTAATTATCTTTGAATGTTTATCTTTCCATCAATTCTGGAGCCTAGTAGTTTTAATGACCTCGTTTAAATTATCAGATGAAATTTCACTAGCATTTGATAACTCAATGCATTAGATCATTTAGCTCTAGGGCTTGTCTCATCCACTTTGCATCTCAATTAGCATATCATTTTATAGTTTTAAATCTATTTGTCTTTTCCCAATTTAAATTATAAAATAATTCATATTTCAAACTAATTTAATACTATGTATTGGAATAAAAATGTATACACAATTGAATTATTAATGCATTATTTTTTCACAAACTTTGATTTTATTTTTATATACTTGTTCAAAGTGAAAGAAAAATCCTTGAATATCGATCAATATATCAAATAAGCCATAATCCGAAGACATATTTTTAAAATTTGTTTGATAAGTACATTTAAAAATGCAGTAGAAATGTTATAGGCATTGTCATATAACAATTTTGCATTCCAAGCGTAAATTATAACATTGAAAATTTTTAAACAATGTAAAATCGGTATTACAAGAGTTTTAAAGATATTTTTCTGCAGCATAAAAAAAAAAAAAAAAAAAAACCTTTTACATAATTTCATGCTCAACCTTTATACAATATGATAAAAAAAAATATTCTTAAACAATAAAATCATTCTTATTAATTTAAGTATTGAGATATTTTTCTGTAGGATTAAATACCGTAAATTGAAAGAACTGTGCAAACTAGGGCAACTTTTTCTGTCTAAAAAACGTTTATTTCCCTACTAAGTTCCCGAAACAAGTGATAATGAATGTCAATGATTTTATCTATAAAGAATGTATCTAAAGATAATCGATTTCCAATTTTCAACTCTTACAAATTGTTTACAACGTTTTAATAGAACTTTTGTTTACAATTTGTTGAGAAAATGTTTGTGGTAGTTGAATTAAGTGATTCGAACAAACTATTCATTCAAAACTTGGGGGAAAATACTAGATTTGCTTAAATCACCATATAATTTATTTTCTGAATCACTTTTAAATTTAAATTTATAATTTCCATTACATTTTGGTTTTAATAATATAACTTGGTAAAGCAGCACTAGGAATTTGTATAAAAAGAAAACAGATTTCTCAATCTCAAATTTTATTTTTTTCTTAAATCCTTGTATACTATTTAAATCAGGAGCTGTACATGTTTTTCATAAATACTATTTTAGATGTTAGGGCCCTTTAGAATCAGGATAGATTAAGACCTTTTATGACCAAGTTTGGACCTTCAGATATCATATTTATGATGATATTAAGCTAAAATTTGTTATGTCTAGTGTGGTTAATAAGAAAATGGAAAGTGGAAAAGGCTTAGAAAATCACAATATCCCTCAAAGAATAGTTGAGAATAAAAATCAAGTGTATCCATTGAAAGCAATCAAAATGAAAGATTTTATTGAACAATGAAGAAGGAGATGAGAACCTGAACTAGTCCTTACTTGTGTAGATTAGGGAATGCCTCTTGATACTCTAAATGAAAGATTTTTTAGATTCTTTGGGAAGAAAGACCCTACAATATTATAGTTAATGGGAATAGCATTTTTACAGCAAATGAGATTCCCTTGTGGGGGGGGGAGGTACTCGTAAATGGAAGAATATTAGAGAAAAACCTGTTTCTTCAATAGGATGTTGAAAACCAACGTGGCTTAATAGATTGATCATACTGTGCTTCAAAGCTAAAGCTTTGAATTTTAATTTTGATAAATATTTTGAGGTAAAAGAATGTTAAGACATTTGATGATAAACTGACTCAATTGTATGTGGTTGTAGAGATTGAAGTATCATATCATTCTATATATAGCTTTATTTCTCGAACTTTTATGATAAAGATTTACTGAATGAACAAACCGTCATATATATTATTAACCCTCCGTATAGTGAGAACATTAGGAAGATTATCTTTTAAGATGAAATTGTAAAAATTTTTTAGACTTTGTGTTTTATGAATTTTAAGCAATTTCCAATTTTTGTATATATTTCCTTAAGGTAAAAAAATGATTTTAATGTGTAAGGTATTTTTATGATTTAAAAAATAATTTTTTCCTTATATTTTTAAGGGATTTCAACAATTTTAACACAGTTAGTAATGTTGCTATTTTTCCAGGGTAATTTGAAGACAGCTTTTTTTTTCATTTTTTAAATTTAAATGTTTGCTTAAAATGTAAGATTTATATAGCATGTAAAACTAATGATGACCACTACTGATTTATAATGGTTATCATTATTTTTCTGTTCATTGGTAACTTGAAAGCCTGTTAGAATAAAAAATAATGTGTAGAAAAAATGCCGATACTTGCGGTAATGCTTTCTATTTAATATTGGAAGAAATTTATGAATTAACTTAATAATAAAGGAGTTATTACGTTTTTACTGAATATTATATATTAGAATTAGAATATTTTATTTTCTTAATAAAATTAACCGAAACACCATTAAAAGATCCTTCATTCAAAATTAATGAAAGAATCTTAAATAACAATAAAGGAGCATGTATATGTGTCTATGTGTTAGTACATTACCATGCCAAATTACCTGACTTTCAATTACCAATCATGGAACACATATAATTTGAAAAGCGAGACTGTACACATCGGACCGATTCTTTTTTCAGACATTTGAATCAAGATTTAATTAATTAAAATTTAACAAATTGTGGCTTTAATTTTCATCATAGCTTCCATAAATAAGGAAGCACAAAAATTATGTTTATATCATTTTGAAAATTAAGAAAATGTCTGTATAATAACATCAATATTATTGTTGTACGAAAATTTTCCTAGTTTTGGCAAATTTTTTTTAAAAATATTGCTTGCGAAATTTTCAATAATAGATTATATTTAACTCAAACCGTTTTCATTGTTCTGTTGAATCCCGTGATTTTTTTTTCCATTGTTCAAAACTAAGGAAGCAAGATTCTGTTTATTATCTGAGTAGAGTAAAAAAAAGTGAACTTCCCATATTAAGAAAGATGGAAAGTAAATAATCTAGAAAACTGCGATTTTAACATCCTATGGTGTCATAAAGACAGATCTATATTAGGAAGCCTTATGTAAAAAAGAACATATATAAAAAAATATCTTTGAAAAGTGACCTTTTTTTCCCAAAATTAGATGATTAAAAATAGTTTGTTGCCAGAAACATGGACAGAAGTTATTTTTGATGGAATTAAATACAGACAATTTTCTTTGTGAACAATTAGTTGTCAAAGGCAGATAGTGTTCAATATTTCAATTATAATGATTTCATATTAAATTTAAAAAAAACAAACATTGGCAGATACTTATTAAAATGCAAAAAAGTAAATGGAGTAGTATCCCTCATTTATAAAAACATATTTATATAGACTTTTAGATATTAAATTTAATCAGTAAATTGGAAGCAATTAATAATAATTTTATTTATCACCTAACGTTTATAATCTGAAACATTGTTTAATATTTATATAACATAAACATTTAGTAAATTTATTTCAAGAACACACACAAATTACAATAATTAGATGCTGTTATTAAAATGGATTAGTCATTTTTTAGCAAAAATACTAAACGGTTAATATCCTAGCAAAGTAAGATTTCTCAAACAATCGATTTCACTGAGGAAGGATGATAGTTCTTTAGGTCTGATATCCTAAGCTTTCTGAGATATTACTTAAATTTCAGAAGCTATCCAATTTCAGGCAGCAGAGCTCAAGTTACTGCATTTGCTTCTGCAACGGTGCACTGGAGAAACGTAAATCAAATTTATGCCTATTTAAGGAAAATAATGGCGCCCTAGAGAAAAAGAAAGTCATAATCCGCTTTCGAAGACCTGGAATTGAAACCAGCTGTGTTTTATCTCTAAGAAATTAAGATTGTTTATAGCATAAAATAATGCGCTGAGTTCGGATTTTAAAATAAAGAAAGTTGGAATATAACTGCTCCAGATATTGGGAATAGGAATTCTACAAAACAGGTATTTCAGGAAAAGAATAATAAATTGTTGCATTAAATACTTAAAAAAAATATTTGAAATGAAAAATCTGAAAAAATAAAGGAATGGGTAGTAAGACAGCATAAGTGAAACAAATTAGTTGATTAATTTACTGTTTTATCGCAAGCAGCACATTAATGGCAAAACGGCACATTTTAGATTGAAAAAAATGAATGAAAATTTTGAAATTATTAAAATTAGTCATGATTATTAGAAAAAAGTAATTTTAGCATAAATTAAAACTATTCCACAAATTTGTAAAATTCTCATTAATGTTTTGAAAAATTTGTTCAATAATGAACAAAAATTTATTGTTCAAGGTCGAACAATCAAAATTACTTATAGGAACAAATAATTTTGAAATAATTTGTTAAATAATATTTAAATTTCCCAAGATTAAATCATTTAATAAATCCAAAAATTCTAATTAAATTGATTCTAATTTATTCAATAAATCCAGAAATTCTAATTAAATTGATTTTAATTTGTTCAATTAATCCAAAATCACTGCATTAAGTAACTGCAATTAATTAAAACGCAGAAAAAATGATGTCAAAACACGTATTAAGTCAATGCAGCTTTACAATCACAGAAGCACTTTCTTATATTAAGATTTCTAAAGTAATAAAAACCTATGTTCTTGTTTCTAAATTATTCATTTACTTGAGACACGAGTGTTCATTCTTTAATTATGGTTCCGGAGTTTATAATTTATCATCACGCTTAGTTTCAAATATTGCTCCTTATAAACTTAAAAATTTCAGAGCCAAAAATGACTTTTAGATGCAAAATGGCGGCTGTGAAGGTGTTTTTGAAAATGACACTGATTTAATATGATATGAAGAACATGGTTCAGATTTAAATTATGGAAATTAAAATTCTTCACAACTGATTCTAAGAATGCAGTTTCATTTCAGAATGCTTTAATAAGCAATTAAATATATTGTTTTCTAAAATTTTGAAGAGTTCTGAAATTGCGTAAAATTGTGTGCACTATTTAGGCAACTATCATTTACCTTTAAATATACTTTTACATTACATCAGATTGTTTGAGTTCCAAAAGCTGTTTAAATATCTTTTAAGCCTGCTATTGCAAAATTTAAGTGAGTTTCAATAATTGTTTAATAAAATTGCATTCGTTGAGAAGCAATCTTTGGATTAACTGCAGATACATTCCTACATAAAAAAAGTACCTGCATTGAAATGAAGAGATCTATCAAGAAGGTGGAAGGGGGGGGTAACATTTAATTTTTCTGGATTTTGGAAAAAAATGGTAGTTGATCGACACTTTTATCATTAAATTGTAACATTTAAAAATAAAAATTTGACTGAAATTTAATTGCATCTTCTTGCTTTAATATAAAAAAATAAATTCTTGGGGTGGGTTTTCTTGGCTTATAAAGTCATTCAAAATGAGCAGTGACAAAATATTATATTTATTGACTAGGATATCAAAAAGTTTTAAAATTAGTTATACAGAAAAAAGATCTTCTCTAAGTTGTTTGACCAACATCTTTAGCCTCAAAATTGCACGAGGAAAAACTTTTATTCTTTATAATGAGATCCTGTAACAAATATAATGCCATACTTAAATTTCAAGCCATTTTATATTGAACATTCTTTCTACTTAACATATCCATTAAGAAAACAATGAAAATACTATAAAATCCTGTTTTGCAGAATTATTTTCTAGAAAATAATGGCAATAATTAAGATAAACTCATTGTGATTGTTCGGCAGAAATTAAAACATTTCTCTAATGTTAGTTTAATGAAGAATGAAATTGATTCTAGTGTCATTGTAACTCAAATAGGTAGAAGCAATTATCTGCAAACGTTTAGCACGTGATTTCTTACTAAATTCAGTAATTTGTTTTTAAAATTATTATGTATTATTCAATTACGTTTAAAGAAATCATTACCTTTAAAATAACAAGTTTCGGTAAAGATAATGGTAATGGCGACATTAGAAGTACGCTCTTCTGCAATCGGAAAAATAACTATTGAAGTGCAATATTAATTCAGATTTAACCATTGTTATTTGAAATTTTTGAATAAAGAGAGATAATACTTTAATGAAGGAAATTAAACGTAACGTTATTGAATGGATTAAGTTTTTAGAAATAGAGCGAAAAATAATGCACTTAACTTATTCTATTCATTTTTTAAAGACAAGCTTAATTATTAATATGGCCTTGTTGTTTGGTAAAAATTTGTTCTTTTTATTCTTATTTTTATGTCTAGGTTTTAACAGAGGATCAAAGTATCCGAAAAGCAAAGGGATTTATTAATTTCGAAAGAATAAATAATTGCTGATTTTTCTAAAATGACTGTAGATTAATAGATCCTATATAAATTTGAAATATTTATTAAACCAGTGTTAGAACTATATTAAAACAAATTAAAGGAGATGAACATTTACTTCGCATTAGAACTATCTGATGAAACAAAATGGGTAAATTAGAAAAAATAATATGTACATTAATAGCAGGAAAAGTTTTTTTTTTTTTTACATAGTGGTGCATTTTTGTGATTTTAAAATCAGAAAGTTTACTTAATTTATGAAATCAAAACAATATATTTATATTATGGATGAAAACCACAAGATAATATCAGAAATTTCTTACCCTGTTAATAAATACGCATACAGAACTTTGCTAGTTAAAAAAGCTACAATTAATTAATTAATTATTGGAATAATTTTATTTTTCATATCATGTTTATTAATTGAAAGTTGATATTTTTCTAAGTAATTGATCACTAAATTCTTTCAATTTCAACTACTGAACAATTGATAATCATGACTATGAATTAATTCGTTAACTTTTCAAGTGACGACTGCAGTGGTAATTTAGAGTCTCATGGATTAATTCGATCTTTCTTTGTGAATACCATGACTGGTGAAGATTACCTGGGCTTACTAAGATATACATTACTGTTCTAATTCAAGATGTATTCATTGTATTAATGAATACCTCTTTCATTACTAGTCTGACTTAAAGATTTATATTGATTGAATTCTGATTAATTAAAATTCTATGAATTCTATAATTAGGATAAAGAATTATTCTTGAGATTTCACCAAACATAATCTCACTTTGATGGATTTATTTTTGTTAGAATGCATTAAACGTCATTCCTATTACTAAAGGTCAGTTGCAAGTAAAAGACTGAGAATAGGCTTAGGAAGCAAATTCTTGTTATTTAATTAGTTCTTATTTCTACTATTTAAATGCGATAAAGATTTATTCTAATTATCTCGGTTTGATTCAACTTATGTTTTAAGCTTTATTACTTAGAATATAAGTAATAAAGCTTATAATGTTACAAGAGAAATATAAGAGAATTATATTATAAGAGAAATAATAACTTCCTGAAACTAAACATAAGAATAAAATTTCAAGTTATGGAATAAATCCCATTACAAGGAACGGTTTACAATATTATCTTACTGGAGTATTAAGGATACATAGCTTGCTCAATTAGTTTATTAATTGTAAACTTATATCTACGAATAATAAAAAATACTGAAATACAAGTATTTCTTGGTTTTTTAACAGGAATGGAAATTAATTTATTGTTAAAAGCACTTTCCTACTGAAGAGAGTAGTAATATTTAATATTAAGTAGAGTAATATTTTTTTTAGAGTAATAGAGTAATATTTTTTTTTTACAAAAACAGGCAGTAAATCCATACATTTCCTTATTTTTTCGTAACTTTGATGTATAAATCTCTGCAAATGTTCCCATTTTATGAAATCTGATACCTTGTAGTACGTAAAATATTTTAATATTTACACTTACATCTCTTTACATGTATACAAAATACACAATATCAGCTGAAACCAAAATAAAATCTGAAACCATTTCTTTTGCCTTGGAATTTCTAAAATACCATTTTTAAATAAATAAAGTAAATTATCCATATGTTATAGAGTTAAAAATATAAGATAACATAAAATATTATTAATTAAAAAAATATTGCTTCGCTTCCTCTGATTCCTTGATTTGTTTTCATGGGAAGGTTTTTTTTTATACTTAATTTAAAATTTTTGGCATCATTAAAAAATTAAATTTTTATGTGGATAAAACAACCAAATAAAATAATTGAAAGATTTTTTTTATTATTCTGACAATTCCAAAATATATTTTAACAAATCCGAATCATTTGTATGATGCATTTTATTATACTTGTTCCTATCAGAGCGAAGATTTGATAAAGATAATTTATAATGCATATTCATATAGTAAAAGAATCTTTTTTCTCGTATAAAGAGTAGATAAATATTTGGGGGATTCTAATAGGAAAATATAGTCAATATATAGTTTTATACGACTATTATAACCGTAACAGAAAATTATCTGTCTATAAATATAATAAAAGAAAAATTTCTGATATCATGCAATATGAATGCGGTACAATGTCTGCTATTCTATCGTTCAGTGTGATTAAGAAGAGACCCAGGATAGTAATAATATTATCCAGAATAGTTACTGACTCAACGACTCAGAAGTGTCTTATATCATAACACGGAAGACTTGATATTGCGTTTCACACTTTGTCTTATTGCCAATGGAATATGAATTAATGAATAAATTTGGATAATTTATATGATTTTTTCTAAAAATAGGAAATAATGGCTCTTGGTTTTTATAATGCTCAATACATTTAATAGCAGCGAAAAATAATTATTAATGAAATTATTAATACAGGTTAAATAATTTTAAAATATATTTTAATATATTTGCGAAGATGTTTCTGGTGAAAGAATATTAATTTTAATTTTATTTCAAAAATTATTTTTAAAAAAATATAAATTTAAACACATAAAAATATGTCCTTACAGTTTCATTTAAAATTTTTAGACAATTCAGCTATAAAATTTTATGATTTTAAAGGTTTAAAATATTTGTTTCAAGGCGTAAACTGAAGAATACTATAAAATACTAGCAGTACCCGCACAGCGTTGCCCGTGGCATAACGCTCGAGACGAAAAATTAGTTTTAAACTTAAGTCTAACTCCACCCGATATGACATGGGCATGTCACGCAACATCAAACAAACATAAAAAAATATATATTTATCAAAAATAACTAAAAACCCATTTTTTATTGCATTCATTCAGAAATATTGGCTAATACAGTCATTTGCCACCGTTACGCTATTGCTGCCGTTCGCGCCACATTCTGTCATTTCGTCAAAATTTGGCGATAAGTTATTTTTTAGTAGTAAATGACTGTCTATCAAAGCTGTTTCGATATATTGAGACTGTTGAAAAGGTAAAAATATGATACGTGCATAGACAAAGCAATAAACTAAAAATATGCAATAGAAATGCTATTTTGAAATTTAAAAATATAAAAAAACCCCTCATTCTGCCATTGTTCCACACTTGTTTATTAATTCTGTATAATTTGATATGAAAATATAATTCAGCTTGTTTAGTAATATTTCTTTGTAAACTATATTAACCACTTTTCCTCCTGGTACCAATGCAAAAAGATTTTGTTTGGATGATATTCTAGAAAGTGCCACATAAAGTTGTCCATGCGAAAAACATTCTTCGCTTAAGTCAATACCAGCAGTATGAAATGTTTGTCCTTGAAATAATTAAAATCGCAATATTAAAACTCCACTTTTTTAATATGATTTCAATATAATAAAACCTTCCCCAATAAATGTCCTACAAAATGGTGCAAATATCTCCAATATCAGTTAATTTTTCGGGCATAATAAGTTTTGAATTGCTGTTTAAAATTTGGCGTAAACAAAGAAATGTATCGTTCATACCACAGCTCTTGCTATTTGCGCGTGCGCAATTTGAAGTTTTCGCACATGCGCGAATAAATGTATTACGCATGCGCGAATCGTAGTAGGAAAATAATTAAAATCGCAATCATAAAACTCCTTTTTCAATTTTGATATGACTTCAATATACTAAAACATTTCCCAATAAATGCCTTACAAAATGGCACAAATATCTCCGATATCGGTTAACTATTTCTCAAGTTTTTCTGACTTAAACATATAGACGCTTTCAGGAGACTTCATTTTATACTATGTATAGATATAAAAACAATTCCTTATAAAATGCAATATTTCAAGAAAAGTATTTTACATCTTTCACGTGTGTATACAGTATAACTTATAATCGCATTAAATTATAGTACTTAATGTTTTCAGTGTAATCAAATATGCTAAAACATGAGATGTAGCATTATGCATAAAATATTGTTTTCAATGATAGTTAAAATAAAACCGCTTTTAATAATTTTAACCACTTTTTTTCTTTATTTAACAATGCGCATTTCTCTTTTATTGGCTCAAGCTCTTCTAAGACGTGTATAAATGGTTTTGGAAAATTTCATTTCCAAATTTCTTTTAAAATACTAGATAGAAAACAATTAAATAATCCTCAAAAATTAAGCATCTGCTAATTCTAAAAAATAATCCCTTTCTCTTTAAAAAATGCAGTGAGAACACTAAAAATACTTATGTTGCATGGTAGGTATTGCAGTTATTGGACACTAAAATGCTTAGACAGCATTAAAATTGTAAAAATTCTTAAGTGCCAATATTGATATGTGTAAAACCATTTGTGCTATCATTATCAAAAAAGTTAAATTAATTCATTTAATTTTTCAAACTGATATATTGATAGAAATGTGCAAAAGGAGTGCAAGTGAAATGCTAGAACAAAATGAGATTGATTTTGATTTTATAAAAAACATGAAAGCGGAGTTTAACTTTATTTACAGCGTATGTCAATGACAGTAATTTCTTCAATTCGATAGGCCTCCATTATTTCGGAAAAAATGATTTTCTGACCAAATTGATAGTTGACTTTGCACTTGAATATTACACATGATAGTTAGCTATATTTAAGTAGGTAAAAGATCAAATCTTGTAATAAACAACGTGCAGCTTAAACGGCATGAATAGCACTCCAAAAGGAATAAATATAATCAATATTTTGCGATGTTATCAATAAAATGTATCATTAGCCAAAAGTAATACCTTTTATTAGCGCAATGAAAGGAAGCAACACGCAAAAATAATAATCTGCTGCTGTTATAAGTGTCGACTGGATATCACCAGTAAAAGATGGCCAAGATGATAATTTTGGAAAAGAATAAATAAGGAGAAACTATGTAAAGTTTTCTGGAATGAAACAAGTTGTTAACAGAACTGCTTTTAATAAGTGAATTATTGTAGATGTTTGTAATTTCGTGAGCCCATTGATACATTTTCAATTCGCAATTTTTACTCAAAGCATCAAATCCTGTTATTACAGCATACTTTATTCTGAAATTTGGGCTATTAAGAGCAATTAATGCTTATATCTTTTGAGAAACAAGTTTCTCTGTAACATATGATATTTGAGTCTCTGATCAAAAATAAAGCTCCCACATTTAGCAAGCTTCTAATTGGGCGATTAGAAATTAACTGTCGCACTAATTAGGGAAACAAGAGTTAATGCGTCGTGTAGCCGGGGTCCAAATTTCCGATGATATCTGTTTTCCGTTCTTAAGTGAGATACCTAAACGCACTTCGCTAATAGATTCGGGCAATCCTCGGTTCACGGACTGCGATAAGCGAAATTGCGAGGTATCCCCTGAATAATTAAGTAATAGTTAGCTGCAATCGCAATTTTTCACACTGTTTTGTTAATGGCGTGATTAAGAAGACCTGATCTCCGCTTTGTGAGCTTGGGTGTATCATTAATACGATTTTTTTCTTCTGCCAACAGTATGTTTTCCGTTAATGTCGTATTTACTGGGCCGATTTGAAACTTTCCTTTTTTTTAAAAAAAAAAAAAAAGTCCCCATTTTAACCTTTGCCTTACTTATCTTGAAACTGTATCAAAACCCAAATTGGCATGTCATGCAGCAATCAAATATTTTTGCTGATCCCTACGGCTCATTAAATAAATTCTTTCCTGAGATTTGTAGGCAGGGAATTATCTCAAAAATTGATTTTCCACCAGAATTCATTAACTCGATTTACCTTATCCAGCGACTATGATCTTTTTTTTATGTTTAAACACCACTAGATATACCGCTTTTTTCTTCTTTATTTCTTCTTAATTTTTTCGTCTCTTGGTATTCTATTGATTGACTGCTAATGAAACGTTTTTATGCATCATTACGCTGCTTTTTTCCTATCATGGTTAGAATTTCCAAACATGTTACTGGGATGAATAAAAACCATACTTGAGAGAAAGGAGTATTTTAACAACACACATTTAAAGAATTTCTTTATCAATATGACTTATGATAAGAATAAAATATTCATCTTTTCACGAAGTAACTATTCTTATTAATTGATTACAAAAATATCATCAATTTTATGAGGATATCCAAATAAACTTTGAAATCCCTTATCTTTCTGGATTAGACAAAGAGAAATAAGAGAAATATATATATATATATTTCTCTTATATAACGAAAATTCTAAAGCTAATATTGCTTCATAACAAAGTAACAAAACATTTGGAAAATAACGTGTAAAATTTTGTAATAACGTAAGGATTAAATTTCAACTGAGATAATATTTATTAACTAAAAAAACTTGTCCGTCTAGACAATAGCTTAGATCTGAAAAAAAAATAATAACAAATAAAAAAAACAGATTAAAGAAAGTTGTTGTAGAAAATGTTATTTGTACTGGCAGGATGCTTAAGAAATATATATATATATATACATATATATTATTTATTGTCTAATGAAGGTGTGAATACGTAATAACAGTGAACGTCTTCTCTCGTTTGACTGAACCTTTTCAGTCCATAATGCCTACGGACTCTCACGTTGCAACTAATAATTTAAATCGGACAGAAACAATTATTGATCCACTAACAGAAAAATGTAACGTCAAATACAAAATAAATATAATTCATTTGTAATAAATATAATGCATACCTAATAAATATAATGCATTTGTAATAAATATAATGCATACCTAATAAATATAATGCATTTGTAATAAATATAATGCATACCTAATAAATATAATGCATTTGTAATAAATATAATGCATACCTAATAAATATAATGCATACCTAATAAATATAATGCATACCTAATAAATATAATGCATACCTAATAAATATAATGCATACCTAATAAATATAATGCATACATAATAAATATAATGCATTTTGCAGCAAGAAAATATTAGCGAACATTGGAATGAAATCAAAACTTTATAAGTTTTAAGGCCACAGTTGATCATCGTTTTCAACAATCCAACTTAAAAAATGACAAGTTTAGATCTCTTAAATGTTTAATTCCTGTTAGATTATTATTCCTACAATGGTAAAAAAATTAAACTACTCAAAAACTGTCTGAGAAGTAGTTACTATTTACCGCCAAGTTAGGAACTGAAATTTCCTCTGCCGATAATGACGTAGGTCAAAGAAAATCATTTTGTGATTCCATCGTTACAGATTTCGATGTATGTTTCTGTTATAAATAATGATATTACATATCTTATATAATGGAACAATGTAATGAGATAAAACAAAACAAATTATTTTGATTTAATTATAACGAATTTCGCAACTGTAATGCAATTTCCGTCTTAAAAACCGGTAACCCAATTAAAATTTAAGCAAATAATGCCCATCATATACGTAATCAGAACTTAAGTCTGTGGAGCAACTTATCATACTAAAAGATTTATTTCTCTGAATTAATATATCCTGTTAGATAGCATGAATTTGTTGACAACTATAGTTTGATAACATTCATGGTTTAGACATCGCATAATAATTTCATAGAAAATTTTGAAGACGAAAGAAGGGCTTAATCGCACATAATGCAACAGTAATATGTTTAAAGTCCCTAAATAAAGTAAGAATTTAATTCCACATGTCAATTCTTTGAACAATTTCTTAATGTTTTCATGAATTTAAACAATACTTATCAATAACATTTTCATGATTTATAGGTAATAGCAGTCTTTGGAATCAACTTTTTTTTCAGATTTAGGCTCCAAATAAATAAGAAAAGCATTATTTTATAATTACCACCTTGTTTTATCACAAAACTGAAAAACCTGAATTTAATTTTCACACTTGAAAATAAGTTACAAATTACTGAGCTTGCAAATAAAAAAGAGAAGAAATTACTAAATAAAAGGGATGAAAATTCGTGTAGAAATGAAAATTTTATTTTGGAGTTAATGCCCAAAGAATGTATTTTTTTTAAATTTTATTTTATATTTGGCAAAAGCACACCAATGAATCAATCACCTTTAATCGATGAGTCTGAATTTCATCATAACATTGTTATAGATTGTCCAAAAAATTAAATAAAAAAAACAA
The DNA here is from genome assembly GCF_947563725.1 of Argiope bruennichi. Lineage (NCBI taxonomy): Eukaryota > Metazoa > Arthropoda > Arachnida > Araneae > Araneidae > Argiope > Argiope bruennichi. The sequence continues at coordinate 26,274,453 of NC_079151.1, read as the reverse complement.
CATTAAAAGTGAAAGAAAAGTTTCTAAGAAATGAAATCAATATTACTAAAAATAAGTTTTGAATTTTAAAAACGCAATTTTTTTTATTTGGAATGACAGTTTAGGAACATATGAATGTAAATTTATATAAGCACACACGTTACATATCTTGGCACCTATTTCTATCATTTTGATTTTTTTTACATCTTTTTCATCTCATTAAACGGAAGTTTCGTTGGCTCGGTGAAACCTCTTATTGGAAATTCTAGTAATATGTTGTTGTTTCATAAATTAGGTAAGGGAACTTCGCTTTAAGTGCAGCTGAAAAAACTTCAGTGAAGTAAATGAACAATTTTTTTGTCACATACATGAGTATTATAGTACATATATATATATATATATGTATATATGTGTGTATGTGTATTCTTTATTTGATTTCTTTTTGGTTTAACGAAGATTTTTTTCAGTTTTATTTGATCAGAACAGATAAAGAGTATCTAATATAGTTTTTTCAAGACAATACTTCAGAAGGAAACAGATACGCATAAACACCACAATTTAAATAAACATTTTATTATAATTTAAATTATGCTTCTTGACGTAACTGCAAAAAATATCTGTTCCTCAAACAATTTACCAGAATTCCGAGTCGAAATAAATATTTATTTATATTACAGAATATTAAATTAATATAAAGTCGTTTTTTTCAGAGGTAGAAATTTTTTAAAAAAATCATTTAATGAAACATGGGTTTTCGAAACTCTTTCTGTTAAAATTTGGCTTCAACTTGGGTGTATAAACCACAGGATATCACACGTAATTCAAATGTACAAAATGTAACATTACATGCAATACGTAAAATGTAATATGTATTATAATGCTTTGGAATAATAATATGTCAAGTAATTTATAATAATTACAACTTTTGAATTGTAAAATATAAATAAAAAATAATGATTAACTAAAAACTATTAATGAATAAATTAAAATCAATAATTTTTCCAAAAAAACTTAAAAGCATTTATGTATGGAAAACTTTTTTTTTGAATTTGATGAATCAAGATTATATATGAATGCTAAAAAAATATATTTATATCAAGAATTTTGAAAATAATTACGTTGTACATGGATCAGAAGAATTATATTTGTTACAGTTTCTATTTATTGTCTCGATTTAGTTCTTTTTTGTCATATGTTTTTTTATACTATGCACACATGATTTTTTTAAAAAATTATTTTGTCCTTTTTTTTTAGTTCTTTTATTATTGCGGTAACATAATACTTTTTTCCTTGTTGATGGCTTGTCATGGAATCATTATTTTGGTAACTTTTTTGCATTTGCTGGGATTTCATAAGATTTAAAAGTCAAAATTCTAAATATTTCCAAAAACGTCTCCGGTTTCTGAACTTCTCTGGTAGGGATTTGTTCGAGTACAACAAGATCCTTAAATTTAATACAGAAGTTAAATATGTGAAACTGAATAAGGAATATTTTAAAAGGAACATTATTTTCGTATATTAGTATGTTATTTTGTCCACATAATTCTAGCCTCTTCTCTTTGAGAACATCTGTATTGCTCCTTTTTCACTTTGTAGAATACGTACTTCAAGCACTTCAAATATTTCATTTATATAAAGCATTTGTCTTACTTTTAGGAATATAAGAAAGCTTCACTGCATCCTTTTGAAATTCAAATAGGTTTATAATGCTTCTTTATTGATTCCATCGTTACAGTGCAAATTCATATGAAACAACCTACTTGTCTTTATGTATTTCTAAAACAATGCAGCAAAAAAATTTTCTAAAAAAATAGTGGTAAATCTATTAATGATGCAACAATTGTCTATTTTAGCATTTCTTCCAAAAATGCATTATCGAACTCGCACGAGCTTTATTGCTTCACACTTAACACTTCATACCATGCTACACAACACCTTCGTTCCTAGAGCTCAAGTGGTCAATTTCCGGTTTGGTATAGATGTAAGTGGACTTTATTAAAAAAATATACATCAATCAAGTGGAAAGATACAAACCAATGGCAAAATAAGAATACATATAACATAACAAGAAATGATAAAAACCAGAATAAAAAATATCTGGTGTAAAGTAAAACTGGATGAATGAACATGATTATGTACAGTATGAGTGGAAATATAAAGGAATTATAAAAATGAGTTACTTGATGGTATTAAAGCATAATTATGAATAAACTGCGTGGTGTATTAAATGGTGCCCTAAAAATTGATAGGGTTAATCTAATTGAAACAGTTCTCCATGATCAATTAGAAATCTAATAATGTTTATTATTCTTTTTTTGGAAGATGAATTACAGGACTCTTTTGTACCTAAGACTTTCTAGTGGATATTAGGGTTTTCAGAGGTGCCATGAAAGATTAAATGGGCAGGATGTCGCGAAGTCGATGGGATCGCCGACTTCTCCACAAGAACAATAGTCATCTTTTGATAAATAAAAATGGTGTAAAAAAGAAGGTAATGGACCATGTCCTGTTACAAGAGGGATATCTTCAGGAGTCCAGGAGAGTGGTTGCAATTTTACTATTTTAGATGACTTTATACACAGAATGACCAGTGTTTCCATTATCTCAAAGGCTTTGCCATTTTCTTATAAATATTTTCTGAAGACGCTATTTAAGATGGCACCATGGTTTTGGAGCTTCCATTTGATGCTCACAGGACCTGATGTCTTATTTTCAATGCCAGTCTTATTAATGACCTTCAACAGTCTCCATGATGAAAGAGTGGAATGTTTTAGAATCGGCCAAATCAATTATTCCTATACCATATCTTACAGGGTTTTTTTTTTGAAAAAGTCTTAGCATTTCTACGAGGGCTGCATATTCCCTCTCAAGAAATTAGAGATCTCATTAAAGGTTATGTTTGATAAAAATATTAAACAAAAACCTTATTGAAGTTAACGATAATCTTCCACCTACTAATCCGAATTACCATTGAAACGTAAGAGATGCAATATAAAAAATAATTGTTTACAAAGCAATTATATAGTTTGCGGAAAATATCCAATCTTGAACCATTCATTGACATTATCTATTATTACCCATTGCTAATATCCAGAATTAGAGTGTGATTCGAAGTTTCATGTAATTCAACTATGTGCAATATTTAAAAAAAAAAAGCGCAAAATCTTTCATTAAAGATTTTGCATCTTTTTCTCTTTTGAAGCTTACAGAATTTTTTTTTACAAAAATATTGTATATTAATGTATTCTATAATCATTTTAATCGATGATTAGGAAATATTATATCTCGTATCTACTGGTGAAGATACATCTTTAGAAATGTTAGACAATTTTTCGGTATTATTAAGGATGCAATGCGAGCTAGAAATCGAAAGTGCTTTAGCACCCACTCTGTTGTTTTATGTCCCCCTGTTTTATCAATAGCACTTTTCCAATGATTAATATTGATGGTCACTTAATATATCTTCATTATCGGAATCTTTTAGTTCTTTTTGGTATAACCATTTATTGGATGAAACTTACTCTAACGTTTTAATACTATTTTTCATTAAAGGTTATACACCAATGCAGAAGAAGACTGACAAAAGTAACCTATTAAAGCCATGGTTTAACACTGAAGAAAGTAACAAGAAAGAGAGCGCTGGGTATCCAACATACACCAAAATCTTTTCATAAAATATAAAAGTTTTTGGAATGTATTGCTTTCATGCTAACCGTGGATCCAGCCATTTAAACTTATAAGAGGAGATAAAAATGTTAAATTTTTTCCGACTGAGAGGTATCTAATATTTTTCCATGTCTTCTATCATATCACTTCCAGCACTCACGTCTTAAAATAAATTATGTTCAAACTTTTGTAAATGAAATATGTATCAAGAATATAAAAATATGCAAATGAATTTCTTTAATAAATTGCTAATTCGTGCTTAGCTTAAGACCTTCAAATAAGTCTCGTTTTATTTTTTTCCATTTTTTTCAAATGAAATATTGTCTAAATAACTATAAAAGCCCATAATTATAATGATTTTCTGAAGTAGAATCGTAAAAGATGATAAGATATGATATCCATAATATATGATTCATTAATAAAGGGCGGAATAAAATTTGTAAGAAGTTTTCTATAGATATAAATTTGTAAATAAATTACATATAATCTGACAAATTTACGAGGAATATGAAAGTATATCTTTAGTTTCCATTTATATCTTTTATATTTTTCGCATTCAATTGTCACCTCTAGCCATACGTAATGTTATAATTGGTCATTCACCTGCTGCTATATATTTTATGGATTTGTTGCTACTTTTTTATACTTCTTTGAAAACCAATAAAAATTATTATACACTAACTGAAGATTATTAACTTCATTCATTTTTAGAACAACATGATCTCAGCAGCTTCCTAATAAAATGTCTCAAAAATAATAATATAATGTCTCAAAAATTTAAAAAATGAAATGTTAGTAAAAATACCATGATTTCAAAATCTCTTTTACTCCCTTTTTTTAGCTTGATTTGTTAATTTGAAATGTTATTGTAAATTTGAAATGACCTTATGTATTCTCAATGATATTGCATTATTGTAAATTTTTCCGAAATTATTTAAGAGTAAATAGATTTATTTACTTAAATATAGTTGCATACGTTGGATTCCCATTTTAGAAAATATTGTTTTTGACGCCAAGTATTTCAAACATTACTTACAAATTCAGCACTAAAATGAAGAACATACTCAAAATAAAAATTTCAAACTATCAATATTCCAAGAAAATACTGAACTTAATTTTTTTTTTATTTTTTTAATGCCACATAGATTTAAAAAGTGAAAACTATTTATTCTTATAGCTAGGCTTAGAAACACCTAGTATTGCGTCATTAATAAGAAAACCATTAAATAAAAATTGTCTGCCGAAAAAAGCTATTAATAGTTTTTTTTTTACCAGACATGCAATATTCAATAATTAGATTTTATGATTATTAGTAAAATTATATTAATTTAGGAGAAGCCATGATTACTTAAAAATCTATTTTAGTAAAAAACAGATACACTTAAAAAAAGGAATGAATTAAAAATATTTGTAAAAATAAGCTTTCGGATTTCATTTATAAAAAAAGTTATATTTTGTTAAATAAAATTCGTTATCTTTATCTCTATATATGTTTAATGATATTTAGAGTTCACTGAGAACATATAAGAACAAAAATCGAAATTCCTTTATTTTATTTATATTTATTCTGTGTATTTGATAGGAAACCATTTTTTATCTAAATCTTTACTTTAATGAACGCTTCTTTTAAATAAATCATTTCTTTAGAATATGTTTCGACTTTTAAAAATGCATTAGCAGCTGAAAAAAGAATCTGAGATGCTTACTTGCTGAAATTCTCCATTTAAGTTTCAATTACGAACTCCTTACTGTTTTATTTTTACCTGCAAAAATCAATAAGAACTTTTTCACTGGTCTCTATTCGGAGCTGTTGAAATTCAATGAAGACACTCGAAGGAAATCTTGAGTTTTAGTTCATCAAAACCGTATTTTTGAAACTTCAAAAAGAAATCTAATTTTTAAAACAGTGTTCTAAAAACAACAATTCTTTTGAAAATCATGTACACTCAAAATGAGCTTAAGACTCTTGATCTTCAGCTTATAAGGTTTGGAAGGGAGGGAAGAAAAAAAAACTTTTTCCTCTTCAAGTTTTGTTGAAGTTATCCCATAAGTAATATTGCGATGTTAGGAATGAGGAAAAAAATATTCCATAACTGGAAGCTCTACCAAATAGATTGTTCATAAACATTAGAAAATCGCAAAGAAAGGGGTTCTGATGTAGCTCTTTCTTCCTTTCTGGGAACGAACAATTTTGGCTGAAACCCAAGGAGTAGTCTCCTTACTTTCCCGTTTTTAGCAATCGAAGTCTTTTGTTCAAAATGCGCGAGCATTAAGAAACGAATAACTTCACAAGTTATTATTTTTATTTTCGCTTGTGTACTAGTTTTATAGTTTTCTCCATACATTTTTTTTTGGTATTTTTCTTACACATCCTTATTCCTATTCTCTTTCTGTGAACAGGAAACAGCGAGTAAAAAATAAGTTTTTGAACTTGCGCCGTCGGTTCAAATTAGGTACGGCATCATGTTCCCAGGAGATGAGGAAAGGGAGTGCCGGAAAAAGAAAGAAAAAAAAACTGAAAAAAAATTATATAATAAAACTGTTTTGGAGAATAAAACAGCATGTGTACTAAGATAGCGATTTAAAAAAAAAGAGCCCTTTCATACATGTTTATTCTATAAGGTAACTTTATTTCAAGACTAACTTTTCTCCTGTTATAGAAAAAGTGAAATCTTATACAAAATGCAAGTTGTTCAAAGAGCTCATTATAAAAAATAAAGCCTTTTCAAAGAATTGGATAATAAGGTTTGTTTATAGTGTTCGGTTTCAGACTTTTTTTGAAAGCCAGATTTTAAATACCTCAATTTATTTCTTTTCATCAAAAAACTGTTTTTGGACTGCTAGGGAAAGTTCATTTATACAGTTTTGTTTCAAAACTCTTTTAAGAGAATATTAGGGATATTTTAGGTAAATCCTTTATTTTTTTATGAGCATAATGAATGGAACCTCCGCCAATTATATTTATAAAAGAGAGAAGTAAATGCGATTTACCTTAATGGGCATTTTTCACAGTTCATTTTCTAAATATTTGTTACAAATAATTATGTTCGATTACTATTACATCTTAGAGTTAAATCTAATATAAAATTATAAAAGCCTCTGAGACTTGATGATAGGATTCGCATGAAAGAATTGCCATTTTTTTAAATAAAAAATTAAATTAAAAACTATAAAAAATGTAACTTTAAGTTTATTGATTTTCATTATTTTTAAATTATTTAGTTCAAAGAGATTTCTGGAAAATTTTGTGGATACTTGCAAATGGAGTTTTTTTCTTTCTGTGAATATAAGAGATCAGCATATTACCGTGATGTTAGATCATTAACTCATTTTTTAAAATAATAGTTACGGGACGACGGAGTTAATGAAATGCATAATCTACTGTTACAATTACGTGAAATTCTATAAATCCTGGATTTGTTTTGTATTTTTATGACAATCTTTTATCAAATGGATTACAGTACATAAAGCCTACATTTATTACAATTTAAATTTTGACGCTTTCTCTTTGTCTATCTTTTGTCTGTCTTTGTTCTTTGAACATCGCTTTTGATCGTGCAGCAGGAATCGCCTAATACTGCAAGCTCCGTTTCCCTTATTACCTTCTCTCAAAGGCAGCAATATCCGGGTGGAAGATATTCCTGTGTTGAACACCCATTACTCGGAGGTTCTATGAAAAGAAATAATCGGGAATATCGAAAGGGAAGAGCATCATAAACATTTGAATATCAAGCTATATGATCGCAGATAAATATCTCATCCGCCAGGTTTATGCAATAGAACTCAAATCTGGTTTTCAAAAATCTGGCAAAAACACTCCTAAAACTATTCTACAAGGTCTTCTCGGAAGTTTGTGAAATGTCAGAACAATGTCTCCTCGATAAAGTTTTTAATTTGAGGTTCATTAAATATTCCAATTCTTAACCCATTGTCTTGAAGAAGGAAATTTTGAAATTTTACAATTGACGCCTTTATTTTCTTGTTGCATTCACTTTATAGTTTTTATTTTCCAGATATACAGTATGTTACGCATATTGTGAGATATTATATTATTTATTATTCAATTATATTATAAAATATTGCGACTTTTGTTCAATTTCATGTAATAGATTAGAACGTATATGTAATGTTGTAGTCCATGTTTGATATACAGTAGAGAATGCGATTAATCTCATAATAAATCATGGCTCTATTTGTACATTCTTCTTAAATTCACTCTCAATAAAATTTTCTCTCATTCTCTCATTCTTGTTAAATTGCTAACAGATATGTCAGCGGGTTTGTAAAGTGCCATAAGTCACAACAACACACCAGCAACATTTGCTGTTTGAATAAAAGCAATTATCTTATTTGTGAATATGCTAATAAATAAATCTGCAACTTCTGGAGTTTCTACAAGATAAATAAGAACACTTGTGTTGAAAATGTGTTGTATTTCATTTATAGATTTTATGTCAATTTTGGACATCATCTGTCAAACTTTTAACAGAATATAGACATTAAAGACAGAACATCCAGTAATTTCTGTTTTTAGAGAATATCGTTGAATACCGTAAATAAATTTCACAAATTGCGATATTCTAACAAAATAAATAAAGACAAAATAATTGTTTAATAAATCCGTGTAAACGAAATGCATATCAAAAATGTAAATAGAAATTTTTAAAATTTAATTTAAACGATGAAAATATGTATAATTTGAAATATTCATTATTTTTCACTACCAAGAACATTTCCGTTTGCTTATGTAGATTATTAATATTCATCTTTATTAATTTTTCTTAATTAATGAAATTAAACCTCCAGCATTTTGAAGATAAAAGAGTCACTGAAACGCAAAATCAAATTATAAATAGTACATTAATATTCATTCATTATATATTGGAAGGACTCATTTCTAATTAATGTATTTACACTGTATAAAATATATTTAACAACATTTGTATAGTAAAATACATTTTATTATAAAATGAAGTAATTTCTTATTTTATCTTTGTAAGAAGTTCGTACTACTTTTGCCTTAAAAATACCTAACACGATTTTAACTGTATTACGGCATAAAAACAAAGCAAGGAAGGAAAAATATTTCTTTTTTTCTTAAGTTAATACACACACACACTTGCACACACACATTTATATATATAATATATAATAAAATTATAAATATTATATTAATATTTCTTCATATATATTGGAAAGATTCATTTCTAATTATAGTATTTACACTGTATAAAATATCTTTAACAACGTTTGTATATTAAAATTCATTTTATTGTTAAATGTAGTAATTTCTTATTTTATGTGTGTAAGTTGTCCATACCACTTTTGCATGCAAAAAAATAACTGATACATTACAACATAAAAACAAAGTAAGGTAGGAAAAATATTTCTTTTTCTCCTTAAGTTAGCACACACACACGCATATATATATATATATATATATATATATATATATATATATATATATATATATATATATATATATATATATATATATATATATATATATATATATATATATATATTTGAACTAGTGATGAAAACTTTTAAAAATTATTTTTATTAATCACGTAATTTTCAATCTCTACTAAAAGAATCGAAGGAGAATATTATGTTTTATTTCATCCCTGTTTATCCAGGACAGATTACTGTGCTGGAATCACGTTTCAAATATGACTTCCGCTCCCAACGAGAGGAACACGATGTTTATTATGGTAATGGGACGATATATTTTCTCTAAATCCTCCAAGATATCACGAGCAGTTGGGAAGTAAAATGTAGAGAAAGGTTCTTTTTTTGTTGCTTTATAGTCTCTTTTTTTTCTTATTTGGTGTATATATCATCACTGAACCGCTTACACCTTTTTGTGACATGTCAAGAGATACATGAATTACGTATGTATCAAAACGGCTCTGCAGTCTTGGAGATAAAGTTGCTATTTGAAAGCCGCTCCTATATGGTTTATTGTCAAATATTTCAATTTCAAGGAGATCAGTGTTCAAATATGAATGATATATGATGTGAAAACTGCATTTCTGTATTATTATGAATGCAATATTTACATATTTTGCTGGGTAACTTGCAAAGTGTCCTGTATAAATTGCCAGTTTTAGTAAATAAGCACGAAAAGATTTAATATATTTTAACCGAATATATTCGTTGAGTACCACGGAACATCATATTTTTTGGTAACCATATCTAAATTTTATGATTGCAAAATTTATGATTAAACTCGCTTTGTATTTATTATTTCACCCCTTTATAAGATGATATTTTCAATTTATATCTCGATAGTAATTTATAATTGTAGAATAAGTAGAGCTATTATAATTTTAAAACAGGTAAATTCAGTAACACGTTTCTTTCCTTAAGGCTCACGGAATGAGAAAATTAGCCTAATTACACTTTAGAGTACACAATTTCTTGAAAGAAATGAAAAAGATTTTTATGCAATTATTACTCTAATAAAAAAGTTATATGCAATTCGGAATTTTTGCATTCATTTGAATGATAAAGTGAAAGTTAACTTACTGTTAAAAATATAACTTCCAATAAAATTTGAACTTCCATATTCGTTTAAATTAAGAAAAAGTTAAACATTTTCTAGTAATTTTTATCTGTGATAGAGAGCAGTCATATAAATTGATTACTAAATTTATAATGCAAAAAATAATAAAAATTTAGATACATCTGTTGTCTTAAGAATATACAAGAACAAATCAATTGCCATCAATATATTAGAAAAACCAATTAAATATTTTTTAAAAAAACAAACTTTTAAAAATATTGCTTTTTTAAATAAAAATACAATTTTGATATTACTAGTACATCGATATGTCACGCGAAAACCTCGTAATTATAAGATTAAAATAAAATATTATCCACAGAATGTTTTAATACTCCAAAGAATACTTCTTGTTTGTCATTTTAATAGTGATTTAATATTTTTCTTAAGTAAACATTCACAATAATGTAAAACCTCATTTATATACAAAAACTTCAGTAATCATAACCATAATTTGAGAATAAGTAAAATACTAAAGTTAAATACTGAAAGAAAACGCATTCATCTGTAATAATTTAGGCGGATGATTATTTCAGAAATGCACTATACATCGAAAACAATGGTCTTTACTGAATTATTATTATAATAATATTTCTTCGGTCAAAAGATAAAATGTTCTGTATACTAGTATGAATAAATTTTGCATAGATTCCACTCCTGATAAATAAAAGTATTTATTACGATCTGGTGACTACAAAAGATAAAAGTCATTTATTATTTGTTTAACCTTAAGAAACTAGGTTCATATAATTTTCTGCCATATAAAATGGATATTTATTACCCTGAAGAAAAATTTGTTTATAATAGCAGATCCTGTTGAAAAATCTCGTCATGATTTTTAAGTAAATAATACAATTCTATTCATCTTGGAGTATTGTTGCTTATAATAATAAGAAAAAAAAATATTTGTCTGCATCAAATGTAATTAAAATTTGTGATTATTATTTGAAAGAAAATGCTATATTTCTTTTGCTTTAAGCCATATTTTAAGTACAAAATATTTGTATTGCATTAACGAGTTTTTTGCTAATAATTGTATTCCCCAATTAAATTAAATTCTTCTGTTGAATTCTCATGTTATGCATATAGAATTCTATTTTCTATCGCTATATGATAACAATTAGTATTATTTACTCATTTTGCTTTCCTTTAGTCGTTAATGCTTTCAGAATTATGGTTTCAGTGTCATTTTTTTCTTATTAATTCATATTTCTTTTACAACAGTAATTCCTTTCCTTATTAAGCGTGATAAATGATTTTTTTTAAAAATATTTTATTTATTCTTGTTGTTCTAACTTTTTTTTAACATAATATTTTTGCTTCGTTATTTCAAGATATTTTATTTAAAATGTATTATGCGTAAGTATTTCAACTTTTGATTAAATTCTTTATATTTTCTTTCGCTATTTCATTTTTAAGTGGATGTAATTGTACAAATAATCAGAAATTATCCTACCATTAGAATGTATTAACAAAATAACTTACCTATTTACCTAAGACTTACCGCTAAATAAATATACTTTATACAACTAATAACTTATAAAGCAATGATAAATTTAGGACTAATGTGATATTCGAGCATTATTTCGTGCATTGTTTTGAGCAAAAAAATCTCAAAATATTTCATTGGTGAACTGAGTCATTGCGTTATTACCTCTCTTTCAGTCTTACAAAGTATAATATTTTATTGTTGTATTACTCCTAATCGATTGTCATGTTGTTAAAATATAAATTCTGGTTACAGAAAAATTAATTTATTTGCAGACTTTAAATAATGTTCAGATGTTTCTTTCATCAAAACATCATGGAAAAATTTTAATTCTACCCGAAAAGAAATTTACCAAAATCATCATTTTGTTCTCAGAATAATATTTAATGAGGTTTACCATTTAAATTACTTATCATGATGCTCCAATACATTGTATAAAAGACTTATAAGCTAATATTTTACACACACCTTTATATACATTAGCTTATTTCCAAATTAAATATTTCCAGAGAAAATGTAACAAAATATTTTAGAAATCATTTTTGAAAACCGACTATTATGCTATTATATACTTTGTTATATGATTACTCTGTTTTTGAAATCATTGTTTTATGGTAGGGATGGATTTTTGTAATTAATTGTTCATTCTTTTAATAAATGATTAGAATTTTTAATAATATAAAAATTATTAGATTCAGAATATACATTGAATTAATGCACAGAATGTATCTATGTAAGATTCTTACTGATAAATGTTAACAGCACAAGTCTATTACATTCCTTTAAAAAATCACTCTAGATATTTAATAAGGTATATAAAATCCATGAAGATAAAGTTAATATAAACCATTGTATACAATCTGTAAGTTCTGGATAGAAATAACTGATTTAAACTTACGTTAATGGAAAAATTATTGATCAAGTTTAAAATATGAATCATATTCATTATAAATAAGTTCATTAGAAAAAAAAAACAAATTAAACTTTTTTTGTGTTCAGTTTATGACTTAAAATCACATACTTAAAAACGTTTTTTTTTAAATATATATACATTTATCTAAGGGTTAATGGCGCATATCAGTTTTTCAGATTATGTCTAAATAATTTACTATCTTGGCTGAAAAGGAGTATATATGAAAAAGAATGTAGTTTCGACTTAAGGTATTTCCAAAGTAATGATTTCTTAAAAGAATAAAAGTCTGAAAAAACAAACGTTTAATTTTTGAATACTTTATAAAATAGAAAGTATAGAATTTGATATCATTATAAACTATCACATAATTTAATTACTCTGCGGAACATCGTCTAAGAGAAATTGTAGACATATATAATTCACTTCCCCGTTCAGACATTGCTTGAAGAATTGTTTAGAAATAAAAAGAAATAACTAATTATATATTTTTTATTCCCTTACCAATACGTGAATTAATTTTGCCAATTCTTTATAGGCTCCAATATTTTGTAGTAGGACTGTAGGTTGTTATATACAATGTTGCTTCATCTATTGAAAGTAATAAGGAAAATGTATGCAGCCCCCCCCCCAAGACGTATCAAAAGGAGATCATCTGATTTGTGTAATTAACATGGCTCAAATCTGTAATTCAAAGTACTATGCAACTAGGTTTTAATAAAAGTGGGATAAAACTATGATCATTCTAAAATATATTTAAAGTTGGCTATACACTCACGAGTCAAATCATTTTAATATTCGAAAATACATTAATGACGTCCAAAGATATTTAAGCCACAGTTTATTGAAGTACTATATAATATTTTGTTTGTGGTAATATATTTGCTTTTTTATAAACAATTGAAAATTATCGGAATAATTTGGAGGCTATAAGTTTCATTGTAAAGCAATTTTTTTATTTATGTTAACCATCAATATTCGCTAGTTAAGTGTTTTATTTTTACTAGTAAACCGATGTAAATTTGCTATGCTTATAATTATTCATCATATGAAAAGAAATAATAATGAATGTTTCTAGTTTGTTTTTATCAAATTACCTAAATTTATTTTAATTAAATGTATGTATATAATCAAGTCATTATGTTTATAACTTTAAATCTTTGAACGCGATTTATGTGTCAATCGAGTTTTTAGAAAAATTTAGCTTCATTTGTGAAAAATAAATTATCAAGTTTCGCTTGCAATTCTGAAATTGGATTTTTGATGAGAGAAAATTATATTGTTTGAAGCTAAGTTTAATGTTCTTTATTCAGTTATCCATCACCAAGGATAATTTTAGAATTCAAAAATATTAAGTGTGAAATATTATAAATGTAAAGCAAATATTTAAAAAATGATATTTTCATGATTTGATAAGTCATTGAATATTTTTTTCATATAAATTTCAAATTTCTGTTTTCTAAAAAAATTGCATTGAAAATCGTTATCACATGCGTTATGCATATTTTGGAAATTCTGTTCACTTTAAGAATGCTAAGTAAATTTTAAGCATATTTAGAAAAGAATATACAGATATGTTTTCCGATTCAATTATGTGGAATTCTGAGTTCAGCTTTATCGTAGACTTTAAATATTTGTGACAATATAAAGCATTAAATGTACAATATTTTTTTAATTAAATATATGATTTATATTGATTTTCACAAGATAATATTAAGAGATATATTTTTATATTCGTTCGTTAAATAATTTAACATGCTTATTTAATACGATATTATGCAACTAGTTGTTTTAGTTCATATTTTATTTAGATTCCTTTACAGTATAAAATAGGTAGCCAAATGCTAAAGTGTAGAAATATTGATGCAGTAGCTAAGGATAGATAAAACTGCGGAAATATCGTAAAAGCTTCAAATGAATTTTAGATAAGCCAGTGCTAATGCAATCTCATTTGCAATTAAATGATTGCAAACTAAGTTTCGAAATTCCTGAAAGGGATTAAATGATGTCGGTTTTAAAATTCTTTACATGTAAATGACATAAATGATAAAGGAAAGGTTTCATTTCTGGACAAAATTAAGTAGATTGCATGAATTCAAAAACACCTTAATATCATTATAATTCAACTAAAGACGACTATTTCCGTTTTTTATAAAATTGTCCTTATTTGAGTATTTTGTGGGTTGCAGAACTTTTAAAAGGACAATTTTTAAATAAGGTGTCCGATTTAACTAGTTTTCTCTTGAAACACAGATTATGTAAGTTTGGAAACATATAATTTTAAAGATCCATGCTTTATTTTTAAATACTGACATTTTCATAGCATTTTTATTACACGAATTAATAAATTAGTTTCATATAATTAATAACGAAATCTTACATTTCAAACACATTTCCTGCGCAGGCATAAAGATTAAAATTTAATTGTGAAATCATAGATAACTTAAAATAAAACCTACAAACAACTATTATGTAATATGAAACCATATATTAAAACTTCTATTGCAAGACAATTACTATGCAATATTAATTTGAGATATTTAAATACATTGAATAAATTATTGTTTATTTTTTTAGCTTTTTGAATAAAAATGAATTTTACAATAATTAGAAATGTACAACCCTATGCTAAGAACAAAGATCAGTTTTGTCTTACATTTCGATTGATTCTAAAATAATTTTGTGGTTTCCATAAAATGATTTAAAAAATATTATTCAAAAGAAGAAAAACAGTATTAGTAAGAAAGTACAGAATAAATCACAATTATTTTTATATTGATAATTATTTAAATAAATTATTTTTGAAAGGAAAACAACCTTGCAAATATATGAAGAAGCATTAAAATATTTATTTTAAATTCTACAATAGGTTATATCTTTTTATTAATAGAAATATTTAAATATTTCATATAAAACTAATTAATTCACTATTTAAATGAAATTTTTCTTAATAATATTTTTCAATTATGAATTTCGAATTTTTGAAATTAAGAGTTAGACATAAAAGGGATATTGTTATTAAATTCACAATGCCTTGATATTTCCAATGCGATTTACAATACTTAAATATTTAAATTAATTATTACACCATGCATATTTGAATAACAAGTTTTAGCTTCACTTAGAGGTAATTTTTTTTGCTATCTTCAGCCTTGGGAAATTCATATGTGCGCTTGGCATTTAAGACAATCAATACATGCATAAAGTATATTTTAAAACTATATAGTATATTTTAGTTCGACTAATTCTCATTTATTCATTCAAATTTAGTTTGTTTCACATCCATTAAAGCATGAATTCAGTTCACCTTTCTTTGCTTATCTTTAATACCTTTCGGGCTAAATAAAAATAATTAATAATTTCTATGAAAATCAAATTAAAATGTTTATTTTTTTAAACCAATAATAAGAAATCCAAATAATTGGCCAAATGCAAGAAACTGTCTTTCAATGTAAAGCTATTCAAATTTCCACCGACCTCAAAGTTATTGCTTTGAAAGTACATAAAAACAGCTCTCTTTTTTATTTATTTGCAGAGTCAAATCAAATAAAAACATTTAAGTTCAGACGTTTGTGCAAAGTATTTTGTCAAATAATTATTTTTTTAAATAAATGTAGTCTTTTGTAGAATAAAATCAGAACATTTTATACCAGTCCTTATTAACTAACCGAACTCTTTCCCTTTCTTTATTTATTTTAAATCGAAATTTTTTTTAAAAAAAATTCTTTAGCACATAAAGCAAAATATTTCTTAAAATATTATATTGGGTATAACTTTAATTTTTTTCTATACTGATCTGAAACTTCAGATGATCTCAAATTACGTGATTTTGGCAACATTTTCTGGATCGCAGGTTCTTCTACGTTGCCAAGAGTAACTGGACTTTTTTCTTAACATTTTTCTTTCATTATATAATCGAAAATTTTATAAGATCCAGCCTCTGTACGTCTCCTCGCTTGGAGCGATTTACAGAAGCGAAAAAATGGAATATTTTGGTGAAGTCTCTTTCACCGCTAGAAATGGCTACTCTTTCATTTTTTTTCCTTCCTCGTCAGGATTCAATCGTTTCACTACATTTACTTTTTTGTACTTTTTTTTATTCTTTTACTTCATCTCTTTTTGAAGATGTCTCTTTTCTTCTTCTTTTTTTTACCTTGTCTCCCACTGAAGCACAGTAGTTCAGCTCTCTTTGTACGAAGTTTAGAGTTCAACGGTGCGTAAACTTCACTGCCTTGTTTTCAGGTACCGCTAGTTCGCCTTCTTTGAAAAAACACAAACTTTAGCAAAATCGACGCAGAGTCTTTCAAAAATATATTTGTTCTATGGTATGTACAAGAATACTTTTTTGGAGAAGTATTTTCTTCATCGCCATTTACTTACAAATAAATTTTCAAGTTTTTCTTTTAATCTTTTTTTCTGGCTTTTACGTCTAATATTAGGTTTTACATTTTCATTGATTTACTTGATTATATTTAATTAATTTTTATCTAACTTACATTATTTACTTAAATATATTTCCAATACATTTTTCAAACCAATCTAGTTGATATATGCTTAATTTAGTTTAGATCGAATAGCGACTCGTTTTGAAGCAATATGATGTTTGACATTTATGTAAATTTCTAAACAGATGCATGCCATTTTAGATATTTTTACTACTTTAAACTATATAAATATCAAGAACATACCATTCACAGATAAAATTACATATACTGAAACTTGAAAAATTATGTGATTTAATACACAAGTCAAAAACCTCATTAAATAGGGACGTTTTAATTGTATTTAGTAGATATCTGTAGGAACAATCTTACTATAAAGTAAAGTGTAAAGACATGTCATGTAAGTAATGTACATGTTAATGTAAAGACATGTAATGTAAATAATGTACATGTTAATGTAAAGACATGTCGTGTAAGTAATGTACATTTTAATGTAAAGACATATCGTGTAAGTAATGTACATGTTAATGTAAAGACATGTCATGTAAGTAATGTACATGTTAATGTAAAGACATGTCGTGTAAGTAATGTACATTTTAATGTAAAGACATATCATGTAAGTAATGTACATGCTAATGTAAAGACATGTCATGTAAGTAATGTACATGCTAATGTAAAGACATGTCATGTAAGTAATGTACATGCTAATGTAAATACATGTCATGTAAGTAATGTAAATACATTTCATGTAAGTAATGTACATGTTAATGTAAAGACATGTCATGTAAGTAATGTATATGTTAATGTAAAAACATGTCATGTAAGTAATATACATTTTAATATAAAGACATATTATATAAGTAATGTACATGTTAATGGAAAGGCATCTTGCCAGAAAGAATCATTCTTAACTCTTTGACAAAGAATTCATATAACCTCTTTATTAGATGCGCATTTTATATTGGTTGAAATAACAATACTTTTTATTATTATTTCATTCTATATAAAAACTCAAAGCATGCTTAACCTAGAATGATTAAAAGTATCTAGGATGCCTAATCTATATTGAAAAATTCTCCATTTCGATGCAAAAGAACATCTGACGAGAATATGGAAAAAAAAAGATATGTGGTACTAATTTATTGCTTTTCTTATGTTACATAAAATATACTGGAAATGCAGTTGATGTAAAAAATCCAGGATATATATCTCTAAGAAATACAAATCGCGATAAAATAATCTTCCAAGACTAAACTCATCGTCAAAACGTTCTGAATTGCTTGTTTTTCAACATAATTAAGAAAAAAAATAGATACGAAGGGACATCAACACGATCGAATATTCTAATTTATTTATCGGATTTAAAAGAACATAATTTTTTATTCAATCATGCGTTCTCATTGTTCAAATTGTTGTAAAAAATATTAATAAAATATTCGTTATTGATACCTGCCATAATTGAAAAATGGTAATTTAAGCTGCAAATATAAGCAGTTGCATTAATTAGCTTGATTTTTAAGAAATCAGAAATTATCTGAATCATCAAAATATCACACAGATACAAATGTTAAAATTCATTTCTTCAATAAAATTCTTTGCAAAGTATTTATGTATTCATGCTTTTAAATCTGATGGTGTCATTCTATGTGTTTATTGCAAGATGCACTAAGGATAAAAAATCGAATAAAAAATTGCACATTTTCGGATCCAAGTGAAAATGAATCGGCGTTCTCGTTTTAGCTACTGTCTTGTTTGTTGGACTGCGCCCTCTGTTGAGCGCAAAGGCAAATGATGCGCCTGCGCGTTGTTTATCCTGCGAACTGAGCGCAGGAAGGATCTTTGCAGTCCATCAGAGCCGCGGACCTATATGCTTCGTGGTTTAAGTGCTCCAAGACTTGTTTTATAAGAAAAAACAACCGAAAAAAGTAAAATAAAAACAGCGAGAAAAACTATCTGTGAGCAGGGAAAAAAAAGGAGAGAAGGGAGAAAAATCAATCGGACTTACGTTTTCTTTTTTCAATGAACTCTTGCCGGTTTGTGGAAGACTTTCTAATAATACGGATCCCCAAATTTTAGGGGGTGGTGGATATTTCATCGGGGGAAGAAGGATTCAAACATCACGTGTTGTTGCAACGGATGCCCTTTGTTTCGTCAAAGGTAAGATCCTCTTTTTAAGACAATTATCTCTTATGCATTTTTTTTTCTTTTAAAGAAATTAGTCTAAGCATAAATATGAGAAAATTTTAAAAAATAAAAATTATGACTCGTATATAATGAGTAAATTTAATGTTTTGTGAATGAAAAAAATTCTTTTATTCTAAACTAATAATATATAAAAAATAGTTCAAAAATGTCATGCGTTTAGTTGAATGCAAAAAAAATAAAATATCCTATTGTTAGCGCAATAATAATGAAGGGAAATAAAGAAAGGTTGGAACGGGTTTTCGTAGCCCTCACATTTTCATTTTTTGAAAAAGAAATTATTTCCATGTTTTTATGAAAAACTTTTCAAAATTTCTTTTAACTGATTTATTCTTATAAAAATATAGCGATACCTTTTTTGCATATTCAATTTACATAACATTTTGTAAAACTAGCTCGAGTTCCTGTACATTCGGAAAAGTTTAATTGCAACTATTCTTCATAAAAACTCTAATAAACTAATCAAAAATTTGAAAGCACACATAATTTTTTTCGTAACAATATTTTATTAATAAAGACATATTTTAATTCCTAAAAATTATATATGCATTTCATAAAAAATTGGTTGTTATTGAAGAAAGGTTTATTATTGAAGAAATTATTCTGGTAGGCAATTTTTTTTCGGCAATTCAGATAAAAATCATTTGAAATATCTTACAGAAACATCTTCATCACGAAAATTTAATGAATAATAAAAGTATATTCATTATTATTTTTTTCCTTAGAAAACTGTGTTGTTATCGAGTTTTATTGTTATTTAGTTTTAAATTTTCAGGAGATTCTAATTATGAGTAGCCATGAAGTATTAATATGAAATTTATATTTCGTTCTAAAACCAACTCATATTTAAATTTTACGCTTAATATTTTTATTCGTTTTTAAATTAGAAAAGAGTTTCCATTACATAAATTTTCGCATAAACTAAATAATCTAGAAAAATATTTCACATATCCCTTTATCCAATTAAAAAAAAGTATAGACAGAATTCAATTCCAACGGAAATTCTTTATTTTTGAAGAATTAGTCAGAATTCACAAATTATTAGGAGCTATTTGTTTATTCCTAAATTTGTCTTTTTTATATTATAGGACTATGCCAAAACCTTAATTTAAAAAATTAGTTTTGAAATTAAATGTACTATTCTCAGAAACGTATAAAACATGATAGAATCAGGCATATTTCGGTTATACTAGAATGAGATTCCACTAGAAAGGTACAAATGTACACTAGAAAATGTACAAACTTTTAATCATTAAAACATTTTATAAAATAGATAATTCTCTTTTGATAAAATTAAAATTTCTGCATGTAACAGAAATAAAAATAATGCGTTAATTGGATTTCTAAAAAAAAGAATTCGACAGCTCATTCACTGTTCTATTTTTATCTCATATTTCTGAAAAATGTTAATGCTTCCATAATTTACCAAAACTAATTATTTCTCCTACTATATCTGAAGCACTAATGCGAAGAATTTGAATTTCTATCAGTTTTGATTTATTCCATTTCCTGATATTTATGCCATGTAAGTTTCAGAAATGTCTGCATGCCTTTCATGCATGTTAATTTCCATAAAAAGAAAAGCAAAAAAAAAAAAAAAATGAAAAGTATTAAAGAAGCCATAAAATATTTCTACATTTTCATGAGAATGGTTATAAAACATTTTATGGTAAAATCAATGAACTAATGTAATAGCTTTTTCAGATTTGTCTGGCGTATATATTTTCGTTGGTTCCTATATCCATACTCCAAAATAAACTCATATGAGTATAAATTCAATAGCATGAAAACATTAATTCTTTGGAAAATAAATTACCACTTTGGCATATAACAAAATTTAGGTTCTCTCTTCTCTTTTAAATATTCTATGAAAATTAAAATAAAAAAAATAAAATATTACAAGATTTATTTCCTGCTTCCTCTCTAAATTTTTTGGCATATCATTTATAAAACTTTCATTATTAAATTTTCTTAGTTACGTAAAAATGAGATTTCGCCATATAAGAACACAGAATGAAAGGAAAATGGATGAATTGAAATAAACTAAATTGATAAATTTCGTAAAACACTGCAAACTAAATTATAAACTAAAACTATATTGGAACAAAAAGAATTTTTAATGAAATAAGGCTCGAATAAAATCAGTCTACACACACACACACACACACACACACACACACACACACACATATATATATATATATATATATATATATATATATATATATATTTGTGTGTGTGTGTGTTTGAGATTATAAATTTTGGTGTTTTTTTCAAATCTAAAAGATATATTTCTTTATTTATATCTTTAGGTTTACTGTAAATACTAAATGTTTTTAATAGATTAATTGAAAAAATGAGCAACTACGCTGATTATATTATGATTCACATTTATTACAAATAACTGACGATAAAACACACATTTCTCTTCACGTCACTACTGCACAATATCGGTAAAACTTGATTAATGTATACCTGTTAGTAATTTTTTATAAATATTCAGCAGTACTTTTTTCTTTGTTATGACAAGAATTTTTAGTCAAATTATAAATTTTCGTTAGCAACACTAAACATATACTAATGTAGAGTGATCAAATCTTAATAATATTAAGAAATCTTTCACAATGATATATATATATATACAACTTCTTCTATTACTCTCTAGATAGTAAAAAAAACGATATTTCTTTGTGTTTTCTTGAATATTTATCTCTTACTAATCATTAAATACTGCTTTTCTGTAATGCATAATTTCAGTTTTGTTAAAGTTCAACATGCGATGTCGTTTTCTTTAAATTTTGCTAAAGTGGGAATTTAGTATATAGAAAAAATTTGGTAGAAACTATCACTTTTTTTCTATTTCGAAAGATATTAAATCAAAATAGTTTAAATTATCTACGTGCATATTCTCAGTTACTCAATCAATTTTATAAGGAATGTGTGTATTTGGTGTAAAGTCAAGTGGCCTTAATTAATATGTAAAAGGAATCTGCAACAAAAAATCGCGAATTTCTTATACATGTAAAAATTGTATGTTTTATATGTATATTCACTTAATATCGCTTGCATGTTTACTTGCATTACGGTAAGAGTAAGAGACAATGAATTTGAAATGGTTAATCAAATGTCGAAAAAACATTTCTTAAGAATATGAAACCAGGATTAGAATTAAAATCAATAACAAATAGGATATATTATTTTAGAGCAAATATGAAACATTATGTTTTAGATTGACTGAATAGAAATATTGTGCCAAATAAAAAAATCGATTAAAATTTAAAAAAAAATATTTAATATGTATATGCATAATTATTCTTTGTAATTTCCATATTTATTTATCATAAATTTTGATATATATCCATCTATATATCTATATTTATATCTACATCTAGGAAAATTTATTCGTTTTGAAAGTGAATAAATTCGGCTAACTGAATCAAAGATGATAAATATATTTCACTTGGGAAATGTAAGAACTAATAAACTTTTCATTAATCGCTCTAAGTTTTCATTAAAAAATTATTTCACCATAAATTTATCAAACAACGTATAGTTAACAAGAAACAGTTTATTTTGTACCCTAACATAATAATAAATTATTTTATATAAATTAATTATTATTATTACTTTTTTTTACGAAAATAAATCATCATCCCTTATAAATCTTAGAGAAGAATTTAAAACTGTAATAAATTTTTTTGAGCCATATTCAATCCTTGGATAAGCTTGAAATGTTTTTTTGGGTCATATCACATGTCTCTAATGCAGGAACAAAGTGAAGCAAACGAAATCTTTTAAATAAATAACTATCAAGAGATTTTCATTTTAAAGACCTGAAGGTATATAGCTTTTAAAATATGCATTAAGCACGCTAACTCTTTATATATTTTATATATAAAGAGTGAGATATTTTAAATTTAGATGTATTAAAGATATATAAGCATAAATTATTTTGTAATTTTTTTTTCAAAAAATGCTCTCTACCGTAATAAATAAATCAATACGTTTCATTATCAATAGTTTTGATGTAATAAATATTTGGATTTTTGTACATATATTCCTTTTTTTTCTTTTTTGAACATTTTTAAAAATTCATTTAAGTCGACTATACGTATTCATAATAGGGTTTTCTGAATTTTTCGTTTCTAAAAGCTTTAAAAATTTAAATCTATTAAGAACTTTATTACTAGCAATAAATATAAATACGTCGGACTATTCTACGCAATATTATATCTTGTAGAAATTATATTTAGCGATTTGTTAGAATTTAATATATTTTGGACCCAAAAAATGCACCTGCAAAGTTAAAAATAGAGTTATATTGATGGTAAAAAAAGTAATTCTGTTGTATCTTATGGAAGCAGTGTATGCTTATCTGCATGTATATCGTAATGAGTTTAGTTTTTATCCTTTTTATAGAAGCAAAAATTTAATTTTATTTTATGTTTTATAGTTAACTATATAAAGGCCACAATGAAAAAGGTAGAAATTCATCATTTAACGTGTATAAAAGAGCAGATTTTCTGTTATTTTCCATTTTATGCTGAATATCTGCATAGTATTGCAAATCATGTTTAATAATTGCTAAAATAAGTAAAATTAGTAATAAACATGTAATAAGCATCATTAAAAACATTTAGAAATTAATTGAAGAAATTCATATCTGACATTTTTCGACGGTATTGTTATTATTACTAAAGAGCAAGCAAACGTTTTCTAGTTTCGAAGTTTTTCAAATGGTATGTGTTTAATTTCTTGATGATAACTTTTGTTACCTAGTTCCTGAAATAAAGAAACAAATGTATTTCTTTATTTCAGATTTGAATAATAAATAAAAACAATTTTCATTTCTTGCACATTACAAAACATTAAAACAAAAGTAAAATCCATTTAAATGAACAGATTGCTTATTCTGAAGTTATGGAACGACAACATCTATTGAGAAATTATAACATTAAATGTGAACAAAGATTAAGGATAAAATTAAATTTAGGACAGGTGTAATAAGAAGATTTTATCAACATTTACAATTTCAGAAAATAACATTTAAAGAAAGAAAATAACAGAAGATTCTAATTTATGCAAATATAAACTTTAATGTAACATTCAGAATGATGAATGGAAAAATAAAATTCAAACGGTTTGGCAAAGAAAACTGTAAAGAAATTAAGAATATATTTTTTTTTAAATTCAATATGTTCCCCAAATATTCACTATTTTCGTAGTCAAGAACTTTAAATCAACTCATAAATATAAATTGTAACTTCCTTAAAATTTTAGCACACATTATAATCGCTATAAACACAAACCGCAAAATAACAGTTTTACATTTCTATTATTTGTTAGAAATGAATTCATTTACAGAAATTCTGGAATGGGGAAATTTATATATAAAATTAATATTTCATCATAAATTCACAATTTTATTTAAACAGAATAAAAATATCAGAAAATCAGATTTATTATTTAATAATCTCTTGTTTTTAAATGAAAATGAAAATTTGTTTTTCTTGATAGTGTCATTTCTAAAAAAATGTTTTTTTTTTATTTCTTTGGAAATAAATAAAACTATTTTGAAGAAAATGATTTTCAAATGTTTTAACTGCGAAGGAATTAGGGATATATTCTCATAAAATTGTATTACTGTATTATATTATTTCGAAAAAAAAAAAACTAATTTGAGAGATTTCTATTTTTGTCTTAATTATTAATAAAATAATTATTAGTTTATGTGTATTATATTTTACGATTTAAGTCATTTCTTAAAAGATAATTTATTTAGTTTTAATTTTTTTCTTAACTCTTTAAACTGAATGAGATGTTATGGATAAATATTTATGTTTCTTTAAACTCCCATTTTCCGTTTACGAAAGGAACAGAAAAAATGTACCGAGTTCTTTTTTCATTTGTCTCGTCTTGACGGAAGCCAGAGTTTTGATATTGTTTCCAAATTTTCTGGCCACATTTTCTTTATCAGAAAACTCGGTAAATTGCTTTTCAAAGTCAACAGAAAAATGATAGCTTTCTTTTTGCTCAATATTATTGAATGCTTTCTTTTAAAAATGTTGAGCACGTTTCAACAACCGGTGCAGTAATACACTCCATCTGAAATTTGCTTGAGTTTTCAAAAGCGCATTTATGTCGAAACTAGTTTTGTTCAATATTTTATCACAGTTTCTACTTTCAATACTTATCCAATTTATGACAAAGTATGAGTTTCAGTATTCTAGGTGAAGCACTGAGAAAACTCTCGATTGCTATATTCTTGCACTTTGTTTATATTTTGTGTTTGTTTATACATCATCTATCTCTGAGAAAGAATTTGAAGTTGGCCAATATTTATCTGGAAGTAGAATGACCGGAAAGGTAGTGAAAATATATATCGTTGCTATAAATTCTACGCGCAGCATTTTCCTTGTGATGAATGGTGTGAATTTGTCACTTGATGGAAACCAATAACAAAGTGTTTTTCAATTCCATAGGGTTTCTATCGTATTTTTTCAGAAAAAGGAACTGCCATAAAACAGTATATAGTACTAAAAAATATATAAACAAAACAGAATCTCCAACCGAATCTTACTTTTTTGATTTTGTTAATTTGCTTAGTAAATATAAAGAAAACAATTTTTATGCATTATTCATACAGCAGATAATTTATTAGAATAAAAATTATTAGATAAGATAGATTATATAAGAATTATCCTTGATTATTTATCTAAATTATTTTTCTAATAATTTAGATAAATTTTTATGTTAAATCCTTTTCAATATTTCCAACATTAAACATTTTTTCCAATATTATTTGGATGAAAGTTAATAAAGGATTTTAGCACACTGATTGACAAAGAAATCGACGATACGTTATTGAGCAAAAAGTTGAACAGTAAATATCTGAAATATTATCATATTGTAAGTCTTTTCATAAATAAATGTATCCGTAATGTGAACTGATAATACAGACTTTTCTTATTAAAATCGGTTGTTAAAAAAATCAATCCTATGAAAAGGGAAATTTGAATTTTCAAAACTAACAAAAATTCGGTGTGCAATAGTTATTTCGTAAGTATTTACTTGGCGTTATGGATTACACAGAATTTACGTTAGCGTTAATTAATTTTTTTCAATTTACAAAGAAAAACTATAATTCATTTACGAAGCGTCGAAAACATTCATTTTTAATTTACTTAATATTTAACAATTTGGCTATAGTAATATTTTATTTTAAAATAATACAACTGATGCATTCGAAATTTCGGTAAATTTCACATTTATGTACATAATTATTTAAACGTTAATTTTCATTAACACCGATTTAGTGAAAATTATCTCTAAATTTAGTTACTTAATTTTTTAAAATAATTTTTTGCATGCCATTTTACAATGGACTATATTTTACTATGAAAGTTTAACGGATTCATTATTTAACTGAATATCTATTTTTTTATTTTTTTTCGCTTGTTGAAAGATAGAAAGAAACAAGTTCTTTACTGTGTAATATTTTACATAAAAGTCCCGTGAATGCAATTTTTATTACCTCATAAGCAAACGTGCAGTTTGAAATAGATTATCAGACACTAATACTTTGCACAATGGTTATGGCTAGATTGGCTAAGATGGTTATGGGGCATGATTCAATTAAGAATAATTAGGTATTAATACACTCAACGACTGTGAATTTATTTAAATAATTTATGATTTTATGCTTAAAAATATAAGATATAATAAAAAATTTATGCTTTAATATTTTATGCTTAAAAGTGCCTTATTGGGGAAGTCATTGACATGAAAATTTGCGTAAGATATGTAATTAAAATTAAGCAAAATCATCATTCAAGACTAACTTGCAGATCACGAAAGCAAAAAAAAAAAGAATTAAGTAATTATATTTAATATTTCTATGAAATATTAAATTTATACAACTTGAGTGAAGTTATGATTTTTTTTATCATATGTTCACGCCCATTTAGATTGCCAGCAGGTAATATTTTTCCAATTTTGAAAATAAATTTTAATATTGTATGTATTAAAAGTGCAATGTCACAATTTTCAAATTGCTCAAGACGATTTTATAGCATATGTCTGTAAAAATGTATTGGAAATTCAATTTTAAATTATTTTGTCAGTGTATTGATAAAAAAATTCACTTTTATCAAAATTCGAAAGGAAAATGGAAACCCGTAAAGGAAGAAAGAAGCAGATATAAAAATTACAGGTATATTGGAAACTAAAGATATTAAGTATTAAACTAAAGATATTGTAAGAAATTAAATTCCATAATATTTTTTTCATTTTTTCTTGTGGCTTCTTGTTATTATATTTTCTTCGCCTTCACCTTAGTGAAATTTGTTTTGATCTCAATATAATTATAAAAGATGTTTTTATGAAACTTTGCCAACGGCGTTTTTAAAAGTTTAATTAATATATTTAGTTTTCTAATTTCTAATTTTTACTACATTATTATATTAATTATAGTTTATAAAACTACCTGAGATGCCTAAGACTTATACAGAAAAGAAATACAGCACGCAAAAGCACTCTCCTGATTGTTTTGTTTTCTCTTAATTTATATTCATATTCTAAACATATGAAAACTTCATCGTGAAGAAAAATCAGTTACTGTTAATATTTTAGATTTCTAAGAATAATTATTCTTAGTAAGTACAGTATAGATTTAATATTCTTCTGAATAACTATTTTATGTATTATTATATGTATTACTTCTAGCCGAACAAATTTTCCAACTATTATTTTTTCATAAAAAAATTTAATACCTTACTATAATAATTTTTTTCCAAGAATTTGAGGTGAAAATATTATTATAAAAGTAAACAATTCTAACATAATTATTGGAACTAAATTTAACTTTTTTGCTGCATTTTTGATATATTTTAAATTTCAATGAAAACCCTATGATTTCATTTCTTATGCTAATATTATATATCAGTTTATTTATTATTTAGTTTTCCATAAAACAATAATATTCTCTTTTTTACTATATTGATTTCATTGAACGATATTACTATTTTTTATTATTTTCCACTTTTGAATCTTTAACATATCTCATAATTCAATTTTACAGATTAAATGGAGTTCAAAATTTATTGTTTCTAAAATTAATTTCGAGGCAGTCAGTTCTATGAGATGTTTTCAGCTAAATTGATACGTTAATTGCGAAATGGGAGCTCTTAATTTATTAATATATTCTGCTGTTATAGTAAACTCATAATTGTGCAGAATTTCGGAATTCTAATTCCTGAAAAAGTGAATGAAAACTGGAAAAGCATGAAATTTTAGAAGACAAGCAAATCCAATTGAAACAAATTTCTGGTATATTTCTATCGAACATAAAGTATTAAATACCATGCAAATTTTTTGAAAAATAAAACAAAATATCCTTAGAATTTCAGAAAGCGTAGTATAATTTTACAGTCCACCTCTAAGTGGGAAACCACGAGTAAGGGAATGACATAATGAGGAATAAATTGGTGGGTTCTCGCTTCTCCAGGATGATGGTTTTGATGATTTGATAATAATGGTTTCAGTTTAGATTACTTCTATATCGATAGTGGGATGTAATTCCTACGGAAAGGGTTTGGATCAGTAACGATCCTCAAAATCATGTCTTCAGTTCAACCGTTTACTGTGATGACGACAATAACTTAATTTTATGTTGAATATAAGTCTGAATGACTATGTTTCGATAATTGAAAATTCTAATATTATAATATTGAAAGTAAGATATTTCAATAAATAATTTTCACCGAAATCTAGAGGAAATATGTTTGGAAATTATAGATTCATGGACATGTACGCAATCTAACCTTTTTGTGAAATGCAAAATCGAACATTCACTCCTTCAGTTATGCAGACGTACTTTACTGCTTTTATTTCACAATGCAGCATAACTAGAGAATTTTCATTTAATATAAGCAGAAGTAACCTTTTATTTAATTTTATTGACTTCAAATTCATTGCAAAAAAGTAATTAATTAAACATTTGTATTTTCTGTATATTTTAGATATATTATTACAAATATGAAGTATTATAAAAAAAAAAGTCGTTACTGTAGCAAACATTTCAAACTTTGAAACGCATTATGATGGTAAGAAGTTTTAGAAACAATCAGGAATTTCCAAATATATCGTTTTTAGAGATAAATTCCGTCAACTAATCATGACCTTACCAATTTTCGTTTCTGTTGTTCTGCATGTGGTTAATATTTATAATAGGTTTTCTTTTAATTGTTGCGCCTATATATATGAGCCAATTGAGTGTTGAAACATTTCTACTTATTCTTTGAAAGTACAGAAAAGCAACATAGCAGATTTCTATAGCATGCTCAATACAGGAGTATAATACTTATACAAATATTTTCAGCTGATATTAATTACAAGATAAATAGTATTAACGCCTATTAA
Source organism: Argiope bruennichi (assembly GCF_947563725.1). NCBI lineage: Eukaryota > Metazoa > Arthropoda > Arachnida > Araneae > Araneidae > Argiope > Argiope bruennichi. Next base: position 26,244,781 of record NC_079151.1, on the reverse strand, counting down.
TACATATTATTTTAGGAAAACTCTTAGGTGAATTATGAGCCACATATCTTAGCTTAAAAGCAGATGCTTTACATGTCGTTGACAAGATATGCTAATTGATTTTAAAAATTTTATTTACAATAATTATTATTGATAAGTATGCTTAAAATTCAGGAAGCTAGATGTTCAAATACAGTATATAAACAAATAAACACAGTAATTGAAATTTTTGCTGATAATTCTCTGGTGACTGGCTGCTTTTTATAAAATAAGCATTTTTATCTGCTCCAGTTATTTTTTCCTAGTATTATTGATAGATTTATATATAAAATAAGCCTCTTATTTCACAATCAAAGAAAAAAAAACATGAAATATATAATACATAGTTGGTTTTTGAAAATCCATGAACAAATTACATTTGAATTAGTTCATGAATGGATATTCTTTTATCTCAGCAAATATTTTCTTTTCTCTTGAAATTACTTTTATTATTATGTATTATTTTAATTTACTCAGAATAAAATCATTAAAATGGGCGATTCATTTTGATTAATACTGTAATGCCATCTTTACAGTAAGGTTTCAACTAAACGGCTCATGTTCCAGTATTTTTATAAATTCAGGAACCGATTTAAAAATAAATATGATGCCAATTTATGATTATAGAAAACAATTACCACTAAACTGACACATATATAAGTTATTTCCATTTATTTCTAAGGATTTGTAGCCTTTCCACCGGAACAAATACATCCTCTACAGTTAATTTATAATGTCACAAATTATTCGCTTCCTTATTTAAAACAGATGTATTCATTCTTCTGTTTCATAAAAAATAAATAAATAGAAAGCCTTGTTTAGAAAAAAAAATGCGATAAATTCACAATAATTAGAACTGTTATCTTTGCCTGAAGAACAGAATATTTTATGCAAAAGAAATGCAGCAGTGTCACGCTGCATGGCACGCAAATTTCCAACTTCCTTTTGGAATTTTGGTTTTTACATTTCTTTTTTACTTTTTTCTGAAACATGCTTCTTCCGTTCTTTAAAGACAAATGGAGAACGATTCTAAGAAAAAAAAAAGACTAAGAAGTAACGAATTCATTCCAAGTTTCTTATTTATTTTGTTTCCTTATTTGCTCTTTTTCTGTTAATCGAAACATAGCTGTTCTACGTCGTTAATGCATTAAATGTTTTGAAGAAAATTTAATGCTGCATTCCCTCGGTCGTGATACTTGTAGCAATATTTTATTGGTGTTGTTGTTGTCCAGGATTCTTTTTAGTCAAATTTCAATTAGATTATTTAAAATTACACAGATATTCTATTCAACCAATTGCTGACTTAAATTAATTTCAAAATATTCATTATTATTATTTTTTTATGATTTTCATCATATAATAGCATTTTTGATTTCACACGCTTATTAAATTCATAATTAATGCCATTACTATTTTATAATGATTAATTTATATATGTTATAAATTTTTCTTTTCAAATCGAATGCATTATGCTGTATATTTTAGTGTGGAAATAGCCATTCTGAGAGAGACAAATACAAATTTAATCAGCTATCTCATTTGGAAGATGCTTTGATATATCTCTAAACCGTGCTGGTTTGGAATATCTTAAAACAATATAAAATTGCTCATCAAGGAATAATCTTTCTAAAATGATGTATTTCAACCCTAAAAACTGAAAAGGAAAAAAAAAAGGAAAAAAATCTGTGTATTGGTTAATGCACCAGCTTGATTCGGTGAGCACTGCTAGAACGACATGTTAATATATATATGTCTCTTCTGTCGCATCAAATTTCTGAGTAATTTAAATATTATATAAAAAGTACAACCACGCAGTTACACATTTCAGAAGAAATATTGATGGGATTCTGAATGGAATAGAGTTAAAATACAAAACATGTCCCGTTTCTTCTATATAACTTTATAAGAATCATCAGCAATGCATCGTCGTTATTGTAAGAGATGCATGTGTTTACTGGTATACAAGAATTATATCAAAAGAAAGAATTTGATTCTGAAATTAAATAGAGAGACTATGGTTAAAGTAAAAAAATTATAAGATCGAAGTGCGATGATAAAAGTTTAGTAGAAATAATATCAAATTTTTCTTGCATTTACGATATTAATTCACTGCTCTCCAAACGTGTAATTTACTTAGATATTTTTATTTCACACTTTACAAGTCTCTTATATTCTCCTGAGTTTTCTTTCTAGAAACTTTATTAGAAAATCCGGCGTTCATTTTTACTTTTACGCCTTTCAGTGTCATGACTAGAATTATACATTTGAAATACCAAAATGAAAAAAAAAATATCCTGAGTCTTTGAGATATAAAGTTTTTATCTTCAGTTACTGAAAGATAAATTTATTATCTTGAGATATTGAGAGATAAAGTCATTGTCTTCAGTTTTTAAATTCGAATAACTGGGAGAAAATCCCTCTTTTGTAAATTTAATTGAGAAATCCTATGATATAGTAACGCTGCACTCAATAATATTTTGAGCCGCTGAGAGATAATTTTTTTTAAATCTTGAGTTGTGAGAGATAAATTTATTGTTTTGAGTTATTAAGCTCAAATAACTGGATAAATAAGTCCTTTTTCATATAATTCTTTGAGAAATTCGATATATGATAGTTACACTGCACTAAGTATTAGCCTGAAAAATTGTCAAAATTTCCAATTTCAGTCATTCTTTTTAAGAATTGCCGGTTATTCAGAGATCCAAACAAGTTCTCTTTATCCATGAATAGAAATGATCGTGTACTTAATAATTTCCTTTGCATTTATAAAACAAAGTTCTGTTTTCTTAAATTTCTTCTAAATATAATATAACAACATATTGCGTTCCCTGTATATAACTCTATAAGTCTTAATTCAATCATCATTATTACAGTATCAAACCCACTGCGTGAAAGACACGTGATTACGGATGCAAACAATTGTATTGAAAGAGAGATTTCGAAGGTGAAATTTAAGAGGAGTAAAAATAATTCAAAAAATGATTTAATAAATTCCATATTGTAATGTGATCTTATAATAAGAAGTCTAACAATGACAAATTTGTTATTTGGAGAACCTAAGGAGCATAGTTATCATTCCAAAAGCATACTGATAATATTGAAAATAAAGTTTAGGAATAGCACTATTTTAAAATTTTGAAAAAAAAGAGTCAATAATCTGGAGAAATCATAGTTATATTCATTTTTAAATAATTTAAATACACAATCTGAGAAAGGAAAATTATATTTCAACATATAGTTACTTTCTGTGTTCATCAATATATTCAATAACATATCTCTTGTTTGATATGTTATTGATATGTCTTGTTTGATATGAAAATAGTTTAAGAAAAGTAATGGAAAACTGTTCAAAACCGCTGAAAATTAATCATAAAAAAAAGGACATTTTCAGATCAGAAAAGTTTTTAGAAAATAAAACATTTTGACTTTGCAGAAATTTTATCCACATACATTTGAAAAATTTTAAAATATATTCATTAACACAATTTTTTTCAGTTTATAACTCATTTCCAAACATTCTTGCATATGCAATATGTATAAAACATATTTAACATTTCTTTTCTTAATTTTCAAGTAAATCTGAATTCGTCTATTCTATTTCTGAATTCTATTTCTCAAAGGTATGATATTAATTGAAATTTTATCAAATGTAGAAAGCATTTAAAATTATCTTCAAAATATTTTCATTTCTCATAAAATGTGATCATTTTTGTGTAATTATCAATTTATAATTTTCAGAGAATAAATATTATTTTTTCGTATATTTAACATTATTTAGCACTTTTTATTATTTTCCTTTCTTAGATTCCCAAAAACTGTTGCAAATAATAATTTTTTTTTTTTATTTACGATACAGGAGGTTTAATGGTTTTCTTTTTTTCATTTTTCTAAAAAAAAATAAGAGTTTTGAAAATTAAGGAATTTAGTTAATAATTCTTAAGTAAAATATTTTTCTGAATTTTATTTTAAAAAACTAGTTTACCATTTCATTTATTATTTTAAGGAAAATGGCAAAAGAATTTTCTGATTATAATTCTTAAATTTAAACTTGGTATAAAACTTTATAACATATTTTAGATACAGAAAATAATGTTAAAAATTATTTTAGAAATTTTATAATTCATTGATGCATTTGTAAAAATATAGTGGTTTAAATGCCAAATCCAAGTGGAAGAAAATAAGTAAATTACTTTATTATACTTCTTCTTAGTGAATCTATTTTAAAAATATGTGAAAATTTAATAAAATACAAATTACAATATCATTTTTTTGTTACTTGTGTTTGCAACTTAAATATATTTAAAAATATCAGACTCTCCCGAAACAGTTTCAAAAAACGAAATATCTGTTCTGTATTTCAGTCTATTTTATTTCTGTAAGAGATAATAACTAATTTGTGTTCCATATTTTGCTTTTTTGTTGGTTAAAGAAACATCAGAGGACTGCTCGATGAAGTATAAAGAATGCTGTTTCAGCTATTAATATTTTATTGAAGTAATCATATTTCTCTATGTTTTCAATGGCATTAAGTTATCTTTAGAATTTATGAAATCTTTTCTTTACATCTCTAACTACTTTTTCAGACCTAAAGAAAATATATAATTTCCATTTATGATATGGAAATAATTTTTTATTGTTTTAGAATTCCATAATTTTAATGAATTTGTATTATTTCATAACCAACTCATAGATAACCAATCTCCCTTTTCTCTCCTTTCTGGCGCCTATTTGATATTTATGTTGGGCTATAAATAAGCTGAGCTTTTTACAGCTCGCTTATTTCACTTATACGTAGTGCATCGATAATCATGCAGTTATTGATGGATTTATTTTGTTATGTCCAGGGATATGATAGTAAAGGGCCAGTAAAATCTAGGATGGAGGAAAATCGATTTATTCGTTGAAGGAATTTCGGTCTAAACGTCTTTTTCAATGGAAAGGAAAAAAAGTGTACTCCAAAGATCGTTAAGGTTTTGAGTTTTATCAAAAAGGGCTCGCTTATTTCGAATTCTATGGAATTCTAGAAAAATAATGGGACTTGGGGGAAAGCTAGAATATATCTGCTATCATGAAATGTGCTGAAAACTACGAAGAGATTTAACTATTCAAAATGACTACTTATCTATATGAAAATCAAAGGGCAATTTAATCCAGAATTCAGAAGATATAAGACATTTTTATAATTACCATTATGTAAATCTGAAATAATTGTTTATGCCACTGAAAATCTATCAAAAATGATATTTTACATCATTTTTTGATAAAAAAACAGTTTTTTTTAAGTTGATTTTATTTTTATATAATCTGTTTAATACATTTACTTCAAATTCTAAGGTATATAGCAAAAATAATAGACTTATGAGTGGCTGAGATATCTTTACTGTTTTGAAATGTGATGAAAAACATAGAAGTATTTAGCTATTTAATATATATATATATATATATATATATATATATATATATATATATATATATATCTGCCTTAAAATCAAATCGTAATTTAATCCAGAATCCAGAAGATCAAAGTAATTTTTATAGTTCACATTAGATGCTTCAGGCATGGTGGTTAGATCTCGCCACCCTGGAGGGTACATAAATAGGTGGGTGATCTGACTCCTCTCGTCGATGACGAGACGTACTTCCTTCGGGGAGAGTTGTGTCGTGGCCGGTGAGGGCCCTTAAGACTCAGTCACACTTCCCGCCAGAAGGAATTTCGCTGTTGTTGTTGCGGCGATCCAGTCATTCAGCCTTATGGTTTAAATCCGTGTGCATCTGTGGCGGGTCGGAGAGTGAGATGGTTGACTTATAATTCACATTAGGTAAATAAATAAAATTTTTTGCCACTGGAAATCCAATAGAAAATAATACATTGCATCATTTTTGAAAAGAGTTCTTATTTTTCATAATAATTTCCTATTTTTATTATGTTTAAGTTGGTTTTATTTTTATACAATCTGATTAACATGCGTAATTGGAATTCTAAGGAATTTTACAAAAATAATGGACCTAAGAGTGACAGGGATATCTCTACTGTCTTGCAACGTGCTGAAAGCCATAGAGAAATTTAGCTATTAAAAATATATGTGTATCTGTCTTAATATCAAATCGTAATTTAATCCAGAAGAGAAAAGGTCATTTTCTTGTAGTTCACATTAGATAAATAACTTTTTTTTTTTTGCCTCGTAGAATCCACCAGAAAATAATACTTCACATTATTTTTTCGAAAGACAAGTAACATATGATTTCTAATTTCATTTTGTATAAGCTGATTTTTTATGAACGGTAATTATTTTTATTGCATTCCAAAGCATTGCTTACAGTGTCTCAAAGTATTCCCGTGCCCTAATTTTTGGGAATTTTAATGCGTGTGATGTGAGAACTATTAGAATCTCTTCCGAACAAATTTTAATTAAGCACCTGCAGAAAATTTTAATTACCTCTTTAATTCTCAAGGTACGATGGGTAAACAGAAGGAAAAAAGCAAAAAAATAATTCTTAATTACATTTCATCTTTCTTTAGCTTAATGCGAAATATTTAAAGAGAAGTTTCCTTTTTTCGTAATTTACGGTGGCAACATGATGGCAAGGGAAATGAGAGCAAGTTCATAAGACACAGATTAGTATTACTCAAAACGACATCCTTTAAAATAAAAATAAAAAAATCTCACTTAGGAAGCCAAACAAAGTGTAAACTGTTGTTTAATTGGTTAAACATTTTTTTGGAATTTGAATTCCTTGATGCTATTTTATAACAAACATGTTCTAAATTTATTTTCTCTTTCTCATTATTCGCAATGCTTTTTTTGGTCACAAGAAAGGATATTTTATTTCTTATTTCAGATTAAAAATGTTTATCTCTTACCCGTGTCTTCCTTTCTGAAGTTTTATTAACATTAATAAATTTTATATTCAACGTTCATAAAAATATTAATCTAAATGCGTTTTTATTTAATTATATACATTGATAATTTATGAAAGTATACACCCGAAAAGTGATTTTGAACATATCGTACAATTTTTTTATCTAATAATAATTATTATTTTGTATTACTCTTTTTACAAAATTGAAAAGGAATATAAAATTTTTCATACAAAAAAAAATTGATCTACGAAATTCTGTGAAATAAGAATATTATTCTAATTTTTTAAAATAAATACAAATTTCTAATTTTTATAATTATTATTTATAAAAATATTTGTCAAAACTCATTGCCAAATATCAAAGACTCGTAATTATTGCTGTAACAATTTGTTGGATAAATAAATTTATTTTCTTCAATTTTATGGAAGTAAAAAAAAAAACTAAAATATTTTTTATATTCAAAATTATAGTAAATTTTATAATTTTAACTGTTGCTATAAAACGCATACGTTCAGCATTATGATCAAATAATACATTTTTTACCAAAACTAATAAAACATAAAATACTCCATCCAAAGAAAAATGACAATGCATTTTGATATTACTTATTTAAATTCAAAATATCTTTTTAAATTCACAAATAAATATTTTTCGAAACTTAGTATTAACCAACTAAACTATTATCAATTACGATTTAGATACTTTTTAACAATAATATTTCTATAGCATTGAGTTGTATTTGATTCTGCAGCGACTTAATGGATTTATTATGATTCATAAACATTCTGGAATTCAACGTAAAAGCAATGGATGAACTTGGGCATTAAAACTATTCGAAATAAATGGCAAATATGATGTGTCACAGGAAAATACGTGGCATTATAAAGAACAAGAGTTTATTTATTGTTATAAGCTAAATTTCTCTTGTATTCATTAAGAAATGGAATAATGGTAAAACATAAATACCAAGAAATCTTAAGACTTTATTTTTGAAAAAAATGGTTTATGATATAATATTTCTGGTGAAGATTCCATTATTTGGATTGCTTATTTTTAAAATTATCATAACAACTATTTGAGTTTGGAACTGGTAATAATTCTGATTAAGGTAAGATATTCCGTTTACATACTCTTGAAATAAAAAGGATTTTGCCATAAGTAGGGATTATGATATGACTATTTGTGTTACAAAAGAAACGTCAACGGGCGTTTGCGAACTTTTTCAGCATATGGATATTTTAATTAAAATTTTAATTTAAATTTAAATTTTTATGAATAAGAAAAAACAAAGACTCCAAAATAATTTTAAGGTACAATAAAACTAGAATAGTATCTCTTATATTTCTCCAGATTCAGCAAGTATTACATACCATTTATTACCAATACGAAATATATAAATGAAGAACACATTTTTTAATAATTTCTATAGAATCTAAAACATGTTTACTGAAGCAAAATATTTTGGAATCTTTTCATATCAATGTAATGACGCCAAATTATTAACAACTCGAAAACTAATTACATATAATTTAATGAGCTACTACTGAAATAAAAAAGGAAAACAATTTTAAAAGGAAATACATTTCTTAATTGATATATTTGCAGTTCATTGTATATTTGCACACAGCTGTGTTTGCTTTTAATAACCAACTATATTTTGAATAAAAACATCATCTATTTTTTTCATTGTTCATATGTGTTATGATACATATCAAACATATGTATAATATACGAGATATATTATTATATATTTTCATACACATTTTATACATTTAAAAAAATATTATTTACAATTTTTAAATTGATTGTAATTTTATTGCATACCTGGTACATAAATATGCTACACACAAACACACACACACACACACACACACACACACACACACACACACACACACACACACACACACACACACACACACACACACACACACACACACACACACACATATATATATATATATATATATATATATATATATCGACAAGATTTAAATTATCAATCTGCCAAGGACAAAAACTTCAAAAATAATCCCTATATGAAACTGATTTAATTTAAAGCTTTTCAGACAACTCTTAATATCCTCAGAATATCCTAGATGATCAAGTAAGGTTTAGAATTAAGCACTTATATACGTTATTATTTAATGTGTGTCAAATTTTTGAAAAGAAATTTTATTCACGAATTTTTCTTACCACGAAAGAGACGAGATTTCAGTTTTTATGAGTATTTTTAATTGCAATCCATTATTTTTGTATTTCTAGAATTTAAATATCTGTTAACAGATTAATTTAATTAAATAATAACTTACAAACGTTGTCGCATGTTATGACTACGATTTACTATTTCCCTACTACAACCTTCAACCTTTTTGACCCAAACATGATGTTTCCTGAAAATATTATCTAAACTATTATATGAAGGCTTGCATGGTTGTATGGCATTGTTTATTCCATAGTTTTTAATGATACTTATAATATATATTTTAAATACGGCTGCAATTATCAACTGAAAACAAAAAGTCACACTTTCGATTTTGCACCAAATATGATGGATATATATTTGCGTGGAAATATATAAATATCGCTGCTCTTTTTGTGTTTGATATGTTTTATTTATTATAAATGCTTATATAATGAATGCATTTATTATATTGAAATTTATAATTAATTATTTTAGTTAATTAATATTTAACAATATAATTATTTTAATATTTTTTGATATTGATTGATATATATTAATATTTTTCTATTATTACATATAAATTCAGATTTCTTCCATTGCATCAATTTTTATGCTTTTGCATGGGAGATGCTAATATATCGTTTTTGAAACCTTTTCACAACTATTGCTTTAAAGTTTAGTTTTTTTTTGTTGTTGTGTTTGTGTGTGTGTGTGTAAGTAGAGGGTAGAATACACTTCATGAACTACACGAAAAGACGAAATCTCCATTCCTCTTGAATTCAAGTAAGCCAAAAATGCACGGTATAAACAGATTCATATTTGCTTTAACTGAGGCCACAACTCTTGTGTCTTATGTACCAAAGAAGCACAAGTCTATATTACTTTAGAGCATCTTTTATCATGATGATTCCATTAGCAATGTTGTTGATAAAAAGTACAACTTGTATCATTCTTGAATAATGCAATTAAAGGATCAGAGGATAATCTTTATAAATTGTTAACAACTTACTGTGTGAAGTGGAAAACCAATAGTTTTGTTTCAATACGTTAGATACCTATCTTTATAATGCTTATGCGCTTTTTGAAGCTTAGAATCCGCCATAACATTACACAGGGTGGAATCACCGAAACTTAATAATAGAGCAACTTTGCTTTGCCCTCGTGAAACCATAAATCGTAGTAGAGAACATTTGCCCGTAGGTACCAAAGGGATATAACCAAAAACATCAGACAAAATAAAAGAAGCATTGCAATGGAAACGACTGGCTCATTTACTAAGGAAAGAGGTCGTTGTGAACTGTATAAAAGTGATACCAAAACTAATTTATTCAGCAAATTTTGCAAGATGTGGGTTTGCAAAAATCCTCCTCAAATCAGCATCCTTTTCCAAAAGTGTGAATAGATTATGATGAATTTATTTTATATTTAACTACTTGACATTATGTTGACATACAAAACATGATGAATGTATTTTGGAAATCGTAAACATATTATTTTTTGAAAGTGTATGTTGCCATAGTATACAAATACAATATACACTTATACAAATACAATTTCTACATCGCACATTGCTGCTATTGGCTTCACTATGGTTTGACTAATAGTAGATACACTAAAAGTTTATTTTGGGTTGTTCGTCACTAATAAATATGCATATTTACATTAAAAGTCATAGTTTCTACATTACCTAACTTCTAGTATACCAGTTTTTTTTTTTCATCATTTGGTACTTATTACATTAATCCCTGCCAAATTTGACTCAGAATTTGCAGTGTGTGTCACAAATGGAAGACGAGCGAGATTAAGAAAAAAAAATTGTTTTCTAGATTACTATAATTTCTCTATAAATGAATTAAAAAAAATATTGAATAAAAATATTTAGTTAATAAATTATTTTGTTAAAAAATATTAAATTAATTAATATTAATATTAATATAATGTTACACTGGAGGTCAATACGTGATCTAATAGTTGTTTTTATTAAAATATTTCAAGAAAAATTAAATAAATCAGATTTAAATCCCAATACATACTTTAAAAAGGCTGCAATTTTCATGAAATATTTCTTTCAAATTAAAAATAACTGCCAGTTATTTGTTGCTTATTTTCATTTGGATGGTTTTGTAGTTATTATGGAGTCATTGAATGGCCTCGAATATTCATTTTTACTTTTGAACCAAACTTTATTGAGCCAGATAAGATTTATAAGAATTCTAGATACATAGTTTATTTCATACATGTATAAAGTATATTAATTTAAAATGTGAATTAATAAATTATTTCATTTAAAAAAAAATTTTTTTAATTTGAATCAAATTCTTAAACTTGATTATAGGCTTTCTAATCCAAAGCTACTTTGTTACACTTTAATTTTAGTAATACAAGTCATCTGTGAATCATGAAATTCTCACCAAAAGCCATTACTTAATTCTAATGTATCGTTTAATTTTTATGCACGTCCTCAAGTAGGTATGCGTGTTAAGCAAGAAAGGTGAAATTTCCGCTTTCTAACTCAACACGACTTCAGCAGCCCAAAATGCTTTGTTTAACATTCACTTGATAAGTCTATAATTACAGTTAATGTTTCTAAAACCGTAGAAAAGATTCTTTTTCTTTAGAACACTTCACAAAGAAACATAAATTTAAAGTTTTCTTATTTTTTACGTCGGAGACAAAAATTATTATTTCTATTAATATTTATATTTAATATTATATTTGAATATTACAGAAGTATGCATTTCCTTATTAATTAGCTATTTTTCAGTTTTTATTAGTTATTTGGCTAGCTAATAATTTAAAGCAAATACTCATAATTCGTAAGATTATTTATTGATTTAGAATTTGAATAAAACAGAATACATATCAAAGCAGAAACACATTTCAATACAAACTTTCGTGAAATTTAAACTTCCTTTTCTATTTTAATATTTTAAGTAAGGTATAAAAGTTTATTTCTAGATAAATAGTAAATATCCTACATATATTTTTCCTTTAGTACTATTTTTTGTTTTTATTGTTATTTTTGCTATTGTATTTTTACTTTGTAGTGGTTATTTTCTTCTAATTTGTTGTTTTGTATTTTCCTTTCTGTTAAAATGGTATATCTCTTGGGCATAAGTTCAGGGGATTTTCGGGTCACAAGGAATCATTATTAGGCAAATGTCTGCATTTCCTCACAGAAAAAATCCCTTTCTTTGAATCCCTGCCTGAGGGTGACCCTTGAAAAAGTCTTCAGGCCGGATTCTTTTTTATATTTTTTATAATTTTTTTGGTTTAATTTTTATTTGATTTTTTGATTTTCCTATTAACTTGATTCTAATACTTTTGTATCTACATATATTATGATGTACTGGAGAAATTCAAGTACTTGAAAAGCAATAGATAAATGCATTGTTTCAAAGTATCGACATAAATACGTTATAAGAAATTAGGAAATTTAAAGGTGATATTGAAATTATAGTAATACTCCTGCTTTAAGCTTTATTAGTTTTTCCGTTCTAAGTAATTATTTTAAAAATATAATAATCTATTTTTCTAATTGTAAAACATTTTTTTAAAAATAATCTTTTTTTGTTATCACTAAAGTATTCGAACTCCGTTTCAAAACATTAGTCAGAATTATCGGTTTTAAGAAAGTTTGTTCTAAGTGCAGTCATTTTATCAATGACGAACATTTCTTTATTTAATTGATTTGCACTCTTAATTGTGGTTAAATATGTATAAAAATATAGTTTGTATCATGATATTTCATAAGCAATAATTTTATCAGGAAAAAAATTAGATATTTAGTTTCTGTGAAAAAAGCATATATATATAATGAAAAATAATTTGGTATAGCATTATAAAACTCCAGTATTTTTCTTAACATTTATCCTTAATGTTAGATTTAAATATCATATGTATCTTAAAATTAAATAAAATAATTTTCGATTTTTCAGAATTAAAATTTTTTTTAAATATCAAAAATCTTGTACTCAATTCATAAAATTTAAATCCTCCAAAAGCCTTTCTAAATGTCCTTCTATTTATTTCCTTATAATTATTTCTTGTGTTGTCAAATTGCGTTTCAATTATCCTTTTCCTCTGATATAATGCTGTAAATGAAAGATTCTAAGATAACTTCTATCCTTCTGTTCTGTATTCGGAGCTCCAAGTTTATTGAATAAATTGTTGTAGCGTAAGGTTAAGTAAAGGTTAAAATCCTTAAATCCTTTGAAAAGCATGAAGTTATATACTCAACAAACTGCAGCGCCATTTTCGCCATTCCCACCAATCCTATCCTATTGTAAGTTGAGAATCATCTTGAGCGCCAAAAATCGAAGAATGTTTGCTGAGAAGAAGAACTTGAAAAAACATAGTCTGCAACTGTGAAACGGAACAGCGATCAATTTAAAGCAAGAAGTTTGCTTGGAACAGAGTTTTGTTGGATCTTTTTGTTGACAATACCTCATAGTCAGATTGAAAAGACGGTACTATTTCTTTCTGTACCAAAGAGGAGAAGAAAAAAATTCTGGAAAGCGAGAATGAAAGTCCAGTAACAAAATAAAGAAAGAATATATATATATATATAGATATATATACTATGGGTTAGTTCCCGGTTCTTCAAGAACTGATGTCAAACGCTCCTTGGTGATATCCGATTTTAAATGGAGTTCAATTTTCCTTCACATTTCTTTTCATTTTTTTCCCTTTTACTTTCCTTTCATTTTTTAAAAGCGTATCGATGAATTACATCGATGAAAAAAGTACTATCTCGTGTGACAGGCATGTCTTTGGTATAAAAAAAAGATGTGTCGAATGGACACGGTCTTATCGTGTATTTACTTGTGTAAAGAGTTTCAATGAATGGTTTCGCACTTTCAAAGGCGAAATTCGCTTTTTTTTTCTAGTCATTCAATTTGAGGAAATCTATAACATAAAATGTTGCAAAATGTGTTTTTCTACTTCAGGTAATTGTTGGAAATCAATATTTTGCAAAGAAATGAAACAGTGCAATTACATTTTATATATTTAATAAAAACTCTACATCAAGCAAAATAAATTTATAAGAAACTAAATAGAGATAAGTAGAGCCAAATATCCCCCTACCAGAGACTCAAAGTTACACTTCAATCATCTCATTAGCTTTTATTTTTAAAATAAGCATACAGTTTTGAACATTTTTCTTATAATAGCTTGCAGCAAAGGCTATATTAAATGTAAGCATCCAATTTTTTCTTTATATGTTGGGAATTCTTCAAAGCTAAAATAATATGACTTTTAAAACTCTCTTCTATTACGGTTGTTAAATCGTTTTCGGAATGATTGTTTCCCATCTGTATTTCTTTAAGAAAATTAATAATACAAAATGGTAATATAATATACAATATATACTGTCTTTCTAATATTTCTATTAGATTTCTTCTATTAATTCTTTCTATTCTTTCTATTTTATACTATTATAAAGCAAGTTATCTTTCAGGGAATTATTAAAAGACAACCTATTGATTTACTCCATATTTCCATACCTCTAAACGCTGCTGTAGCGAAGTCTTCGCTGTAATTTTTAGGCTAAATATACATATCACAAACAATTATTAAAAAAGCAAACTCACAAAATAACATGACATTTATTAATATTTTATATGTGACATTTAAATTTTTTTCAGATGGTGCATTCATTGAAGTGCTTAAAATCGTGTTCATAATCAACTGAGCATATAAATTGTTATATTCTTTTAACACTACTTGTGTATACGCGATTGAATTCCTTGTCTAAGACTAAAACACGTGCTTTTTGAATGCGTCATTAAATATACACAGACCGTGTATTCCTAAAGCCAATTCATCTCTAAGTTCAGTCATAAAGCTAATCTGAAACAAATTGAAACCCTCCAGTCCACATATTGTTGAACAGAATGGGGCCAATCAAAAATTTTTGAAATTCCACAGCATACATTTAACAAAAAATGCCACTGATAATTAATATCTGGCGCTGAATGAATATATATATATATATATATATATATATATATATATATGTTTATTGTTGATTTTTCTTTAATTTGTACACGAATGTCTATAGATAAATGGAATAAACAAAACAGAATTTTCACAAAATCTGGAATATCGTTAAATAAGGAGATAATATTGTAAGGAATAATTCATTGGTTTAATATTATTCATACGTATTTTTCACATGATCACTGATGGATGTGAGGTTTTCAAGGAAAAATTGTTGATTTTATGGCTATGCGATCCAGCTTATGGTTGATAGCTTTTTCCCTATTTTTAATGAAGTACAATAATTAATCAGAGGTTCAGGATTGTATTATGATGCTTCCTATTAGAGACACTGAATTCATAGTTATTTTATATGAAATAAGGTATTCAGAACCCTAGAAAAATTTAGAATAAAGAAAACGGCTTTTCACATTTATCTAAGGAGAATGGAATTTTTTTTCCCTTATAAATCAGTGAATCTCACTTGGTATGAAATATGTGTAATATTACTGTAATACAATAAATCCGTAAATAAGGAATGGAAACTATCGACCAAGCATTCTAGATAATTGTAGAATTCTAAACTGTATAGTACTTCTGCTAACTAACATCGTAGACTAGGAATACCTCCAGAGGCAAGGAACTCCCTTCAAAACAGTTTCTGTGAAACCGATATTGATCATTCGACTACGAAGCTATCGTCCCCAGACTTGCAGCGGGAGTGGGTTAACTGTTGCTCCCAACCGATATCTGCTCATCAAATTAAGCAAATCCCCTCCAAAACTACTGCCCAAGAGGCAAAGGATCACGCCATATCGGCTTTGGCGAGTGCATTTCCCCAATGAACTTACGCGAAAGAGCACTGCCAGCAGCATCACGCTAGTCCTGAACGAATCACGCAATTTCAGCTGCACGCCATCTTATCTGCCTACCACGTGCGTGTAAAGTAGGCTTTGCCAAATGAAAGTAGACGATTGTGGTTGGTTTTGAGGGCTTTTTTTCTCGCATACTTGCATGCTTAGTTCGTAATGTCTCATATGTGTAATTATGGTGTTTTGAATTAATTATGGCGTGAGAAGACCCCGACAAGGATAACGCAAATAATCATACTGGATTTCTGCTGCTGCATGCCTTTTTTTTTTATCAAATCACTGAAATGATTTTCAGAAACTTTAGATTTTGTGATTTTTATGATATTAGTGAATATTTAAGAGCAATCATATGAGTCAAATAAGAAAAGAATATTTTTAGGCAGATGTGTTTTGTATATTAAGCAGGTCAGTATTCAAGAAATTCCGGATGAATTATTGCAAGTATTTTCTTTAAAGTCGAAAGTCACGACTTATTTTTACTCTACGAAATTAAAAAACACTGATACAAGCTTGAGTACTTACCCCTCATAATGCTGAATTAAATAGGTACCCTCAAATTAATAGATTAAATATTTTTATAAAATTTTTTTTTGAAAAATTCGCATATATTAATATTATAGAAGAGCAGCATAAATTTATTTTTTGGATAATATTTTAATTTGTAATGATTTAACATGTCACATATGTTCAAAATAAAGCTAGATATTATAAAACTTTTTAATTTTTCTGTCATTTGATTTTTGAATATTTTTTTGCATATTAATTGTTTAACAAAATATTTAAATTACATTTTAATGAAATTTGCAAGCAATTTAAAGGAAACATTTAAAAAAAATATTTTTTCCTTTATTCATGATTCAAATATATGTGTAAATTACATTGTGAAGATAACTCTTGTGGTACTTAAAGAAAGAATTTTAAGTAACTATGTATTTAAATGGTAAACACTGGATAAACTAATATTTATTAGACATTTTAATGCAGCTATTGAAGGTATAATTTTTAAGTTTATCTTTGTTCCTCTTACACAGTCTGCATTATTTCCGAAAAAGAATTACAATGCTGGTCAAAAGTATTGCAAGTTTGAGAAATTTAACTTTTTTTCAAGAATAAGCCTCCCAAAAGTAATATTTTTTTTTCATTTAAAATGATTTGTTCTAGTATAAATGTAGTGGAGAAGTTTCAAGTTATTGCATCATGCATTGTGAAGCAATCGTCTGTAATCCGATTGCGAAGGATTTTATTTCGTTTGTCACGCTATCAAAGTGCATTCGTTGTGCTTTTCAATTTAAACTGTTCATTTTTTTAAATGTGTGAATTAACTCGTGAGAACCACCATACAGTTATTTTAATGCATCAAGAAAACATTTCAAATGTTAGGATTGCTTATCAGCCCGATTACAGTGAGTCGACTGTTTCACGCTTCATAGAGATTCAAAACCGAAGATAAAATGCCGTGAAGTGGTCATACGAAGTTATCTTCTAAACATGCTGAGGCTACATTGACACGATTATGCTGTAAAATTAGATATGCAAGTTCAGCTACACTTTCAAGAGAATGGAACGAGTCCACGTCTGTTATTGACAGACCCATAACAGTTCGCAGGAGGCTCTGTGAAGCTGTTTAAAAGGCACAGGTACCAAGAAAAATAGCAGTACTGATGAAAGTAATGCGGAAAAAACGCTTGCAGTGGGCCAAGGCGCACAAAATTGGTGTACTTTGGAATTGAGGAATGGAGACAAGTTATATTCAGCGACGAAAGTCGATAGTATTTAATGTCTGACAAGCTTGGCTACATATGGCGTAAAGCGGAAGAGAGCATGCGGCCAAAATGCTTAGTTCGTACATCAAAACACCCAGATAGTAAGGGTAATAGTGTGGGGGTGCTTGTTATATCAGTCGACTGGACGATTTCATTTTGTACAGGGAACCATGAATGGTGACAAGTTTATTGGTGTTCTGAAGGAACAATGCTTCGTAGTGCTTGTGACATGTTTCCAAGAAAGAAAAGGATTACAAGAGGTAGCACCCTTCCCCTCGAAAAAGGAAAAAAAGACTTTATAATTAATTTTAAATTTCATTTCAATTGAGTTCTGACCTATGTACAGAAAAATTCGTTATTTAGGTTACGGCTGCATTAGCAAAACATGGTATTAATATTCTCGCATGGTCAGGAAACTCTCCAGATTTAAAGCCCATTGAGAATTTGTGTAATGGGAAAGAAAATAACTGAGAATCATCCCAGAATAAACTGGTAATTTCAGGAAACAATAATTAAAGTTTGGCTCCATGAAATATCGTAAGAAGTGTTGTAAAACCTTGTGGATTTTATGCCTAACATAATCTCTGCTGTTATGGAAGCCAAAGGTGGCCTAACCAAATATTAAATGCGTTTTAGTTTACTTAAACTCTTTTATTATCTTTTCTGATCAAAAGAACTTGGAATTTTTTCTATACTTCATTTTATTCCGAGGAACCAAAATGGATTCCGATAGTGAAAAACCTGTACATTTTGTTTGTACTTCATTCCTTTTGAAATTAAATAATTTTTTGTTCAATAATTTAGTTATATCTTGCGTTTAGACTAATTTAACATATTGACATAAAAAATATCACTTAAAATGAAAATATATTACTTTTGGAGTGACTTATTCTTGAAAAAACGAGAAATTTCACAAACTTGCAATATTTTTTACCAGTAGTGTAAAAGTTTTTATACAGTTGCTATTTATGCATTTCGTCACCTGACCTATCGATGGTCACAATATTACGACAATTCCCTTTAGTTGCAATATTATTTGTAATCAATTTTCATCTTTAAAGAAACTAAAATGTCTGCAAAATATTTTAAGGGAAACCCAAAACAATTTGATTTTCTAGCAGAATGGATAATTTATATTAAGAAATTGCTCCATGTAAATACAAGATTATGCTGTCTCGAAAGCAGGTAATAGCAACTTAAGCTTTCATTAAATGGTAGATAAAAAAGAATAAATCTTAGATTTTATAAATAATATAAAGCAAAGGAAGAATTCCTCACGAATTACTACCGCTTTCTTCCTAAATATTTTTTTTAAATCAATATTTTTTTTTCAAAAAAATTAATAATTTTGTTTATTAACAAAGTTTTATTTTTATTAAAATTCTTTTGAATCAAATTTTCATTCATTTCAAAGAGAGAAAAATATTATGACTTTAGAATCCTTTTGATGATGCTTAAATTAAATGATAATTTAATTAATTAATTTTAACATGATAAAAATTCATGTTAATTTAATTTTTAAAAATTTTACATGATAAATATTGTTAATATTATATTTGTATCATTACTAGAAAGTTGTAGGACTAGTTGAAAGCATTTATATAGTCCTCAAATATTTCTAAGAACGGCAAAGCAAGATGCAATATTATTTTTCTTTATAAGCTATTTTTATAAAATGGTTTCTTCATCCCTTTCTTATAATCCGTTTAAATAATCCTTATAAATCACTTTGTTCTTAAATCACTATATAAAATCTTATTAATGTTATTTTCGATTGCAATACATCTCAAATTTAAGACTTAACAAATTACTGAAAAATCAGCAAATATTAAGATTTGCATTTTAGGATTAGTACAATATCCAACGCACAATTGAATATAGAATGATTGATACTAAACGAATTGAACCGAATAGCATTTTGAAAAAAAAACGTACGTTTAAAAACTGTTTTGGTATATAAATGCAACACTTGCAAGTATTAAGCATCGGTTAAACAGATTTTTACTTACTTCAAAAGATTAATATGTATATGTATGTACGAATCTATTTATAATCGAAAATATTATTTGATGATCGGATTTTCAACATGGGTGATATTTGTTATTTAAATTTTTGTACTGTTGTTCCTGTCGGAAGTCAATTCATAAGAACATAGATTGGGTATTGCATATCCAATATATGTATATATTTAAGTAATTGTATTATTAAAAAAATAATGAAAAGAATAGATACAAAAATTATACTCTTTTATTGTTAGCAACACACGCAGAGAACAAATGGCTTGTTCGACATTAAAGTTATTTTCCACTACGGAAGGAAAATGCATTTGGATCTTTTCCAAAACCATTCTTTCTTTGTTTTTCAAAGCATTCTTATATCAGAAGGAAGCAATAATTATTTTTTAAAGTTAAAAATTTCTTTTTTATTTTGGAGGAACAAAAAAAAATGCTTTAATTAATCAAAATTTGTTATACTGCAGACAAACGCAGCATCTTCATTCAACTATCATTAAAAAAAAGAAGTATTTATTGCAACAATCATTATTTCAGTTCAGCTTTAAAGTCTCGGATGAAATGAATAGAAAAAATAATGAATATATAAAATGTCATGTTTATTTTTAGATGCCTTAATTAATGATGCGGCTTTATATATTTAATAGGCATTTAAAAATGATTCTACATTGTTGATGCTGATTGGCGTTATACTTTGTATCTAATAAGGCAGAAAAATGCTAATTGCTTATCAATCTTTGATTTTTCAATAAGGACTATTTATCGATTTTACTTAAAGTAGGTATTCGAGTCATTCGAAATTTAAAGCAAACATTCGGATAGATACCAACTTTCGTTTTGAAAATTCATTTTTATCATTATTATAAAAATGATTTTTTTTAATCCCTTATAAAGGCATTTTTGCTCAAAAATCGGTTTTCTAAGGGGAAATATATTACACTTTCCATGATATTGAGCCGAACTAAATTGAATATATTTAATGCTATACAACTAACCTCATATCTTTAAGTGAATGGGAAAACAATTAGTCATTTAGTAAATCTATTTTTATAAAAAAAAGTCGATTTCCAGCATTTAACGATGGGAATAAGATATATAACAGAATGAAATATTTCGTTCTCTCCTGTATTTTCGAACAATGTAGAAAGGACGCCATCTTGATTGATACAATTATGTTTCATTTACAAAAACAAAGCTCCCGACACGGATACGACTCACATTTCAAAAACCAAGCAGTGAGACCGCATTCCGATAAAATTGCCTTCGGGGATCAACTGTCAGCGGGCAGTTCTATGGGCGAATGTATTGATTTACGGAGGCAGAAACAAGAGAGCAATAATCCCTTGCGGCAAGTGGATAATCAGTCAGCAAAGTCTCTCGGTTTGTCGGTCCGAATATTTCACTGGTTTCTGCTGAATTTTCTGGAAATTGAAGATCCTTCTCTTTTGTTTTTGCGTTTACTGAATAGTTCTAATATTGTTAGGCTTCTTAGAATTGAAGAAATCATTTCAATATAGAATATTTTGCGCTCATCGATGATTTTAGTTTCCTTTTATACCAATTTTAAGCGTGGTTTAACTTTCAAACTGATCAGAAAAACTACAGTCCACTTCCAAATTATATGGTGAATAATTCGAAAACATATATGGAATGATAAAAAAAAAATTGCCAGTTTTGTTCCATTGGTTTGTAAAATATTAAATTTTAAAATTATTTCTATTTAGTTTATAAAATATTCATATGATATTCCTAGGTTATAAAATTTTATAAAATCGTAATATTCTTTTAAGAAAATATAAAAAAAATCTTTTGATATCATCTTCCTTAAATTCTTATGAAACTTAATATTATAATCTTTGATCAGATCAATAGAAATACGACTTGTTTAAATAATTCGAAATTAATAAAGCATGCAAAACTTTTAATAACCATATTGTGTTTAAAATATTTTTCATCAAATTATTAAAGAAATAAGTAGTCTTCTTCAAAATTATATATTTTATGCATTTAAAAAAAAACATCTCAAATTTAAGTGAAAATGAGTAGTTCCCGATTTAAAAAAAATATGCTCATGCTAATATCAAGCATTAATGTCTTCTTTTCGACGTTTAATTACGCTTGTTCACCATAAATTCTATGAAGATGCAAAATCTTCAGTAAAAATAAAGAAAATTGTATGTGTGTGTGTGTGTGTGTGTGTGTGTGCTAGATCTAAAATTACAGAAGCTGAAACAAATCTTTTTTGAAAAGTGAAAAAAGAGAGAACTTCTTAGCAATTTTTTGATATTTTAAGTAGTTAAAAGTTTTGGTATTTTTAGAGAGATTTCGGTATTTACTTTAACGATGTTTTTATATATTTCCTCAATAATTATAAAAATTTTACAGCAAAAAACTGATTATTTGCACCATTTTAAAATACAAAAATATTGTCACTTTAATAACAAATTCTAATTTCGTAAAAAAAATTTTCCGGAATTTTTACTTTAAATAACATTCTCAATTGTTGTTGTTTTTATTGAAATTGAAGCTTTCGTGAAATATGATATTCTTCTAAGTTTAAAGTTAAGAAAGAAAGAATTAATTTATAAGCCACGCAGTTTAGAAGAGAAAAAACAAAGTATCGTTAAATAATGTCGGAAAAAGTGGAATGGATTAAAACATGGAGAAAGTTAGAATATTGGAGCTCTACATTTTGAATAGAATTATGGTAGAATATTTAATTAGGGGCATCTTAATACCATTATACTAACTGCATCAATTTAATATTCAAACTAATTTTTATTTGATATTAATTTAACAGTCATTTCATGTACAAATTTAGCAATTTTTTAAAAGCATTTGTGCATAATTTGCAACAATATTTTTCATTGTTATAATGTTTTTCAAAATAGCATTCAAATAAATTTATCAAATATTTAATGGCATATATTTAAACTATTTTTTAAAAAATAAAATGATGATTATGTTTTTATGCTCTTCAAAAATATAGAAATGAATTTTTGCTTTCTCATTTTATTTCATCGTGTTTTTTGTAAAATCAACCGCATCCTCTTTAAAGAAATAAACTGGGCATTCTGAATGATTATCACCAAGTTCTTGGATTTTTTTCATATAATAAAAGGTTATTACACCAATTTTAAGCAGGAATTACAATTCGCTACGAAAAAAAAAACCCAGAAAAATTGCAAAACTGAATGTGCAATTTAAGATAATGCAAACTATTAAAATTTTGATAAGTAACTAGACTCTATTAGGCAGGTGTCTGCATTCAATAACCACAACAGTTCTAAGTCTGGTAAAATGAAGCTAAATATCTTTATTGCTTGAAGGTGAATAATAATATGTTAAAAGAATTATAGATATCAAACTATTAAAATGATATACCACTAATATTTCAGTCAAATATCCAAGTCACCAAAAAATCGATTAATTTAACAAAAATATCTATGAAAACGCATTTTTTGTGTGTTTGAAATAATATTTTTTTCACAAGTTTTTAATATAGTTTCAAATATTTGCTCCTTAACCAAACGCGAGTTATAAAGCAGGCAAATAATTCATTTGAGAATGTAAATTTCCTTTGTATATGTGTCTAGATACATAGTCATTCTTTATTATCCATTACCTAAATTATCGTGAAGTGTTCAATGTATTGCGATTTTTACATTGCACATAGAATTGTTAAATATATTATTGAAATAGTCAAACAAATCTCGAAATTAAAATGTAAATACCGATCTTCTTTTTATTTTCATAAACAATATGGAGAAAGTTTCAGTCAATGTAACTTATGATTCATTTGTAATCTATTTAGTTGTTTACTTATGCACTGCCAGAAACACAATTATAGTCTCACTTTTCTTTTTAATGAACTTTACTAATTATAAAACCGATTTTTATATTTTCTACAAACCTTAATTCTCTCCAGTACTGCTATGTAGTAAATATTTCATAATTTATATGAATAACCAAAGTGGTATTTAATTTCATACCAAAAATTACCCATGTTTTTGCACTTATTTTTTCCCCTGTATTTCAAATTGAATGACTCCGAACTCTACCTTGAATGTCGATATATTTTTTTTTCTAACAAATCTGATGGACAATAAGAATCTGTAAGAATAACATTAATTAAAATTAACAATACCAGCACCAAAATTAACATTTTTTTTTTTTTTTTTCATTTCGAAATGGGTATCATAAAACAGAAACATTTTGAATTAAAAAAAAAAAAATACGCTTTACATAGGAGAATATACCATATGAAATGATTCTAAAACGTCTTGGATTTCATATATTAATAATTTTATAATAATTATTTATTTACTATTTTATTTTATATAATAATATTATTTTCGACAAAGTTGTTAAATAATTACGAAGTGAACGATTTCATATATTATTATTTGATGAATTATTGAAATCCATAATTAAATAATATATTCATCTTATTAATTTCTTCTGTTTTCTTTAAATGAAATTCGAACTAATTTTTTTGCTATTAAAGGTTTTACAGTCTAGTGAAGGATTTCTACCTAATAATCTTCTAATGTAATTTAAATATGGATATAATCTGGTTACAAGAAATTTTAAAGCAATTTTAATTAGATATAACATGTTACGAATTTAGAATTTTAATTCTATAGATACAACAGACATAAAGAAAGTTTGCCTTTATAATTTAAACTACTTTGTACAATCCATTACCTGAAACATCAGTATGTTTAGTATCGTACAAAAAGTATTTTATTACATTGTTTTCCAAATGATACGAGTTCCCATTTTATGAAAAAAAAGTAAGAACTTTATAATGTAAAACTTCAAAGGTATATTTTATAAATGCAGAAAAAAAAATGAATCAAAGAAAAGGTAGAATTAATATTTTCAGTTTTTTTTCAGTATTAAATAAATGTTTCTGACATGTTAATGTATGTTGCGACGATACGAAAAACAAAGATAATGATTGCTTCTGATACTTTCTTAACAGGTTTCAAATTCTTATAAGTGCAAAAGAGAAATATTTGATGTCTGCGTTCTTTTAAGCTATAATTTTTTAAAGGAATTTGATATCTCTCTAAAATCGACAAAGGAAAAAAATATTGATAATTTGGGAAACAGGTTAATATTTTCAATTCGCTATGTCTGTAATGTGAATTCTAAGGAATTTAATTCCCTTTTTCACTAAATTATTGAAATAGTAATTACGGTTTTATTAGTAATTATTTTTATTAGAAAAATAAACATAACAGGAAAGGATATGAAGAGACTTGTTTTAAACCATATCTGTAAGAATAAAAGCATAAAAGTGTATTATTATTGTTAATTTTCCAGTTTCATCTCATATAAATAAGAAGCATTTATCATATTTTATAAATGCTTCAAAATGATTGCCAAAAATAATTTATTTACATATGCAAACCTTTATTTAAGGGAAAACAATGTATTGAAAATTTTTCGATGTCGGATAATAAGTGCTTAGATAAATATTTTTTGGAACCCTATCAAATGGACGACATTTCAACACTGGATATTTATTTTAAATATCCAATAAAATGCATGGCCATATGAATCTTTCTTTTTTACTCCTATTCCGACCTCCCATCGATGACGGGATGTACTTCCTTCGGGAAGGGTTGTACCGTGGCCGGTGATGGCCTTTAGGACTCAACCACAGTTACCGCCAATTTTGCTGTTTCGGCGGTCCGTTAATTCAGTATTATTTATCCGTGTGCCTTCGGGTCGGAGAGTTAGTGATATGACTTACTCCTATTCCGTTGAAGAATCAAAGTAACATAGAAACGCTAAACACTCTGTATGCATATACTTGCATTAATTTATTTAATGTTTTCGTCTAAGTAAAGTCCATTTTTCAAGGTTTTCGTCAGCATATCTAATTTCATAGACTAATTTGATGTTACTTTTGTTACTTTGCAACAATTGTAATACACATTTTTTCCCAACGTTACTTTTGTAACTCAATTCGAATTTATACGTTTTTATTAAAAAATTCTACTTATTTTATGTAAGATATATATATATAATTTGGAGTGTATCTTTATTGTCTCTATTCTGTTAAGAATTTAAGATTTTAATTCTATAAATAGCGCAGCTAGGAAAAATATTTGCTTTTAAATACTTTTTTATACACATTTCATTTTATGAAACATCAGTATTTAATGCCTAATCAAAATTATTTCACTATCTCCTTTTTGCAAATGATACTAGTCCACAGTTTATGATAAATAAATCCAGATTAATTTACATTTTTACTGTGCGTATTTTGCAATGTGCAAACACATTTATAAAACTGCCATATATCTGAAGTTAAATTCCTTATTATAATGAAATTTATTGTAAAGAAAAAATGAAATTAAATATGTACTTTAATTAGAATTACTGTCTCAAGATAAAGTAAAGATTCAATTTGATACAGCGTACGAGACTAATTAAGAAAAATTATTTTTAACGATTTTTTTCTTACAGTTTATCCAAAATACGATGAATAATTCCATTTCAGCTCCATACTTTGATTTTAAGAGGATTTCTCGCAAACATGAAGATGAAACGAAATGCTCTTCCAAGGAGAGAAATTTAATTGGAACGTAAGAATAAAACTTCGCGCATTGTATATTCTTTTCGAAATTTTTTATCTTATTTTTGATATATTTTTGTCATTTTAATGCTTTTCCAAGGCATTTTCCAGTTTGCCATTTTAATGCAGCTCTAATCTCCCCTGGAGTTTAAGTCCACTGTTTCATTAAAGAAGCAGGCGAAAAATAATTTCTCCTAAGTAGAAAGGATAAAAGTAAATTGCAGCAATGTTTCAAAATTCTTAATCCGCTGAGGGTAAGTGGATTTTTAACCCTGAAATCCTTTCGGCTATTATTTATTCATTTGCCTTTTTATTTAATCCTTCTTTTCCTAATTTAGCCTTTGGCAATTTATCTAACTTCTCACCCTTTTCCACATAAATATTTGCGCAGGAATTTTCGATTCCGTCTTTAGTTTTAGATATGTCCTTAACTTTCGTTCGACGTAGGATATATAATTAGGATTTATATGAATATATGCATTTCTGACATATAGGCTTAGAGCATATTATGGATTTTTCGTCGTTGTAGTTGCCTATAATAAGGTTGAAATATTCCATAAAATAATTAAATGAAATAAGTCTAAACAATATTGATTAGGACATTCTGATTGTAATTTATCAGATTCACAAATCTTTAAAAAATAGATAGAATCAATAATTATATAAAAGCTATTTATTAAACTGTGTCATCTTAAGTAAGTAATATTAAGCGGTTTTTTTCTGTTTTAGATTTAAAATAAGACAACAAATTAAAAAATATATATATTTTTAATATATATAAAAAAACGCACTTTCGCCTAATTTAGCCTTTGCAATTTATCCAATTTCTCACCCTTTTCCACATTAACATTTGTGCATGAATTTTCGATTCTGTCTTTAATTTTAGATATTTCCTTAACTTTTATTACTTAGGATATATAATTACGATTTATATGAAAATTTGCATTTCTGAAATATAGGCATAGATCATATTCGCATTTCTCGGCTTTATAGATGCCTAAAATACAGCTGAAATATTTCATAAGAAATAAATAATGCTATAAAATAGTGAATATATAATTCTGTAAGTGTATTTATCAGATTTGCAAATCTTTAACGGATAGATATAGTCAGTAATTTTTTTAAAGCTTTTATTAAACACATGCCTTCTTGAATAAGTAATATTAACCTTTGTTTCTATTTTAGAATTAAAATAGGGCATTAATTTAAAATATATAGTTTTTAATACATAAACAAGTATATTTTTCGTTGGATCTTGCTTCTGAATGTGGATGATAAAAAAGGTTATAGTTTGTGTATATCATAATAATATAAATAAGTAATAAACATGCTGCAGTTGAATATCGGTCGGTATTTCTCATTATTAGTGTGAATAAAAACAATGACAGTATTTTAAGAACCAAGAAAAAAATTCGGTTTAAGCATAGAATTTTACTGTCATGTAAAATCAGTAGTCTGTAAAGAGCAATAAAATAAGCATAAATATATAAAACATTTGATTAATTCCTCCCTTCCATATTCCATTACTATTTCAACATCGTATGCAGATGATTTACCATCTTATGGCCATTTTTTGTACAATATCATGAAGTATTTTTCATGCAAATATATACACATGACTTGCAGGCATATATGTTTTAATTACTTATATTATTCTTTACACGAATATTGAAAATTCATGCAATTTTTGTGCAGATCATTTAGTTTATACATTTTACAATTACATATAAAAATTTCACCAGCGTTTTTACTCTTTTTCTAAAGTTTATTATTATTATTATTAAACGGATTATATATTAATGACCTAATCAGATGCTTCGTCAGTCGAAGTGTATTTATGATTTTTGTTTCAAGCCGTATAAAGTATATTCTTAACAGTTTACGTAACTTTTAAATAATAATAATAATAATAGTAAGTAATTTTTAAATAGTAAATAGTAGTAAATTTAAATAGTAATGGTTTAAATAGAAATAGAAATAGTCTCATTTTTAAATAGTAATAGTAACTAACATTGCTCATTTCAAAGACTACGCGGAATCTTTCTCTCAAGAAAATCGTTCACAAAAGAAATGACATTAAGAGGCCTTCAAATTTTATGCTTAAAATAAATAGGCAATGAGTAAAATAATGTACAAATTAGTGAGTTTTTGTAAGTTCCCTTAATTTGGGATTTTAATAACCTCATTTTTAAATATAATTGGGAAAACATCGAATCATCAATTAATTGTAAAAATTGCGCAGCAATTCCCAAGTGACCGTACATCAATTGTTTTTAATTTATGGTGGAAAATGTGTAATTTAGGATAGAAAAATCCAGATGCTTAAGAAAATCATAAATTTAAAACACCGAATGCCTGCATGTACACTTAACCAATTTTGTTTTTCATCCCTAAAATTATTTAATTTTAATTTTGACCAGGATCCACACATAAATGTTTAGTAATTTATGACGCTAAACGCTTCATTGTTTTCCGCAGAGCAATTTTTTTTCTCTTTACTTCCCATGAGCTGTAATTAAAATGAGTCTCTCAATTCTTTCGTTACTTTCCTTTTTTTTCCACATTTTTACCCCACAAATTGCGGTGATCAAGCCATTATTATGCAAATTCATGCAAATTGAAACATCAAAAACTCTTGGCACCGAAGAGAAACATGACAAAAATAGTTGAAGATAACGGCGAAGAATTAAGGATTCGAAAAACTGTCATGGAAAGAAGGAACAGGATCGGTAGATTGTGAAAAGAAGAGGAAAGAAAAGATCAAGCGAGGGGAAAGGAAATTCTATTTCCGTTCATTTGCAAAGAAAATAACTCTTCAATTTGGAAGATAAGACTTTTAATTCTATGGAAGGAATTTTCTTTATTTTTTTCCTTTTGTTTCTCTCTTTTCCTCGATCATAAAAATCGAATAATTCCATCTATAATTGAATAAAAATATTTTATCATGTTCACTGAGAGCTATATGGCGGAATAATTCAGAATTTTTCATTTCTCTTTTTAATAAGTTTTTCTGTTGGATGGTAAATTCCTTATTATGCTTTGTAGCTAGTTCAATATAACTTTAAATTGATATATGCCATGTAATAAGCATGCAATCATTTGGAAGGAAGTTACTGCATTTATTAACTTTTAGAACTATTTCATAGTCAAATATTTCAGCCATTTATTTATGCTGATTGAATAATTTCAGGCCTAATTATTTTTACTTAGGGATATTAAAATGAAAGAAAACTTAAGAATCAAGCTAAAAATTTATTTTACATTTACATATATGATTTCATTGGAATATATATTATTGTTTAAGACTTTATATTGAATTTAATCTTGTTATGGTCTTTTTCATTGAGATTATCATAATTATTCAATCATGCAAGACTTAACTTTATTGCTAATTGTTATTAGTCTTTTTCATGCATTTTATAGAATGAATAGACACGATGTATATAGCATTCTGCTGTATATGCATATACGCATATATGCACTGTATTACAATTTGTGTACAACATATATATATATATATATATATATATATATATATATATATATATATATATATATATATATATATATATATATATATATATATATATATATATATATTTAGAATTTCAACAATCACACTGTTAATCAGTATTTTAGTAGATCTCGAAATTCTGCTACGTCTTTGATCATTTTTAATTATGTTGGATAAAATACATAAAATAATAAAAATGCCTACCAGCGGCATATTGGGTTAATCCACTGATTTTTAAGATTATTCGACTTCGGATATCTCCAAATACTGGGACTTTATTTTTTTAAAGAAAAGAATAATTATCCCCCTTAAAAGTCGAATTAGCATTTCGTGTTCTTAAGGAAATGATATACATAAAAGGACCCCGCTTAGTTGATGACTAATAAGAAATGATTTCTCGGACATTCCAGAGTTCTTAGGAAAATTACCAGTCCCCCAAACACTTGAATGAGCGTAGCTAATCATCCTC
The DNA here is from genome assembly GCF_947563725.1 of Argiope bruennichi. NCBI lineage: Eukaryota > Metazoa > Arthropoda > Arachnida > Araneae > Araneidae > Argiope > Argiope bruennichi. The sequence goes on along the minus strand of NC_079151.1, from coordinate 26,214,512 downwards.
TCACATTTGGCTATTAAATCTATTGTATTTAAAAATAGAGGAGAAAATTTTAGAGTGATATTCAGACATCTCGAGTGACCATTGTAGTTTAATTGAGAAGGTATTTGGGGCCTTTCAGTATACAAATACCCAAATTCAAATTAAGAGTGTCTTGATTGAGAAACTGAATCAGTGAAAAAAGTCTAAAAAAACGATCTTATGGCTGTACTAATAATAAGTATTATTCAAAATTTAGAAGGCCGATGTATGTTTTAAAAAGGAATGGATTGCAATAATTGATTGGTTGCTGAAATGTTTCTTGCTTTTACTCCAATCGAAATAATAGTGCCGTCCTATTGTGCCATTATGCTAGTCAGCTAAGGTAATCAGCCTTTTTCATACACTGGATTTCAATCGAACTTTTGTATCAACTAATCACGGACCCATACATTAATTTAATTAATTGAATAGGACCCGTTTCTTTTTTTACATTACCCTTATTTGACTAGAAAAGTTTAATCAAGAGGAGTTGAAACTGTCAGTGTACAAATTATTGAAAAATAAGAAAAAAAATCTAAACTAGTTTTTTTAATAATGTAGTTGAATAAAAATATTTTTTCCCTTTGAAAATGTTTATTACTTTACAAAGGAATCAATTAATTTCGCAATAAAAGCAAAATTTTATACACTCCTTCCTACATAATAATTCATACACCTTCCTACTTTTCTTTTACAAAAACCATCTTATTGCCTTTTTTTAAATATTCATTAATAATATTCAATATTATGTGACCTTAAAAGGCGAAAATATGACTACGACACTTTATCTACTACCCCTATTACCAAACTTTTGAACCACACTAATTACAGCCCATTTAACCTTCTCATTTCTAAAATTATGTGAATTCAGATATCTGAAAATATTGGAACGCATGAGATTATTCTTCAAAAGTGAAAATAACAATCCCTTTCATACCCCTCAAAACACTCAATGACAGTATGTTTCTAATTGTTAATGGGATCTTAAATATACACAGCTAAGTTGATGGTTACTAAGTCAATGCATGCCCTTACATCCTTTCATGAGTTCTCAGAAAAAATCCATGCTCCCCAAACCGAACATATCTAACGAACAAAGTATGCGCCCTTGCTATTCAATAAATAACACTTAACGAAAAGAATTTTCACAGAATATCCAGAAGTGTTGGGGATACGCCATAGTTTTGTTGAACGGGTATTTGGGGCCTTTCAGTAATGACAGAGTTTGATGACAGTTATAGTAATGACAGAGTTTGATGACAGTTACAGTAATGACAGAGTTTGATGACAGTTACAGTAATGACAGAGTTTGATGACAGTTACAGTAATGACAAAGTTACAATGGATCTCTCCAGCTACGAAAGCCAAAAGCTCGATATTGGGTTTCCCGAACCGAAAAATCTACTACGATTTTATCATAGTTTTCGTTTTATCCACCTTCGTAAAATTTCCTTTGACTAATATAAATTCGAATTGATTTACTATCATTCTTTAGAAAATATATTTGATAAAGTACCTTGTATAACAAAGTATCATGCATTCTACATACTTTCATATACTACTATAAAGAGAAATGAATGATATGAATATCAATCATATGATTTTTTAAGGTATATCAAAACTTTTGTTTTAAATTCTATCATGAAAACTAAAATGAATTTTTCCTTTGCTTATGAGTCAAATCCATTGTTTTGAAAATATAATGGCCTCGATTCTCAGTAAATATGCATACTCAAAAAATATAAAATCAGAATAGATTTTAGATTTCTGTAATATAATATTTAATAGAAATATTTTTCAACTTTTATTTCATATTGATTTTGAAATTGACTTTTTATGCTGCGACTTCATCTTAGGTTATTATATTACAATGCATAGTAAATACTATTATTATAAATAATAAATAATTTTTTTTGGTTAAGAACTCTTTAAAATGCATTGAAAAAAAATTGTGCAAATAGAACATTTGCTTCATCAAAGTATATATGCAAAATATATTAATATAAGAGGTAATAAATGCGTTAGAAATAAAAAAAAGTAAAAACTGAAACTATTGTTAGAATATCAACCAAATGATTATATTCATGAAGACAAAGTAAAAAAAGTACCGTGAACAAAATGAGATAATTTTTTGAAATATAAATTCTATAATACATTTCAGAAGATTGGAACTTGTTTCAACCACTTCGATGGTATAAACAAATGAAAATAGAAATACATCAATCCTTAATAACGCGAAAAATAAACAAAAGTTAACCGTTTTTAAATTTATATTTCAAATTGAGATTAATAAAATATATGATAAAACTATATTTAATGTAGTTTAGTTTAAACCGTTAACTTAATGAATTTAATGAGAATTAGTGTTTTCTGTTATTCAAAAAGGAAACCTTTTAAGTTTTTAAAATGTCAGCTGAGTATGTTTTACGATGAGAAAGAAGAAGATGTATTTCTTCGAATAGTTAAATGATAAATTCTGATAAAAAATGGCGTTTTTGCTTTATTCAATAAAGCTATTTCCCTAATTCGGCACCTAATGATTTCCTTCAAATGATCCCCTCTAATAATTTAACTATATTTATGAAAAAGAGTGAACAATAGAATCTCTCATTTATTTTCAACGAAAAATTTTACATAATTCATTTAATTAATTGAAATATCATATATGAAAAATGTTTTTTCATTTTGTTTTATTTTTATTTGAATGAATATTTCTTTCTTATAGCATTTGTCAATAGAAGATAAATGAATCATTATTTTTTCCTCATTAAAAGAATGAACAAACTGTAAGGCAAAAAAAATGCGATAATTATTAATTTTATGAAAATTATATTCATTTTACAATCAACTGGTTTTGAAATTATTTCCCTAACTCCTTTTCACTAATTATTTTTATGCAAAGGAAAAGAAATGTTTAGTTACATAATTTTTCCCTGTAATCTTTTAATGAAGTAAGATAAAAATATATATAATTTAATGATATATTTTGAATTTACCAATAAATTTTCCAAGAATCTTTTTTCTGATGTATGCTTGAAAAATTTAATTTTGCAAGAATGTTAATGTCTCTTTTTGTAACAAGTATTCAGATTATAATTTAATATTTTTAATTGTTATTTTCTCTTTAATAATATCAAATATTTCAAATATTAACCTTTTAATCCACCTCAGTGATGTTGATCAACTTTTACGTTAGAGATTTCTTAATTATAAATTTAAAAAAGAAATCCTAATGAATAAAACGTTAACAGTCAGTATACCATAATATTTTTATTTTACTGTTACGATGGTAAGAACTAAAATATTTATTTCGAAAATATTTAATTGTTTTAAGGAACACATTTTCTTCAGTAATTGAATAGTCCTTTTCTTCAAATTGGACTACCCATTTTTGTTGTTTTTCGCATCTAAAAAATGAAATGTGAAAGTTTATTTAATTATAATTACTATTCGTTTTTCGAACAGAAATATTTTTCAGTTTTTAAACTGATGAAAATCGCTTTATCCGACGGTGACGACTTTTCTTACAGAATATTTCATCTTCCGTTTCAACATAATAGAAAATTTATTTTAACATATCCATACAATTGTATAGTAGTATCGATAGAATGGTTAGTATTTTACAATATCGATACAATTTCAAAATTATAATAGTTTCAGGATTAATTTAAACTTTGTTATTTCCAAACATTGAAATTATATTACATTTTTTATATTAATAAAAGTGGATAATGTTCAACAATTCATAATTGGAATCAGTTATAGATATATGAATTTTTACAGATATATAAATATCAAAATCCTCTTATGAACGAATCATTTTTTGTGAATTAAAATTAAGAAAAATGTATGTAAAATTCTAGTCTAATTTTTTTAAACGCCTGGAAGAAACTGATGATAAGATGGATTAATGATATTATTTTGCATAATTTCAAGGAATTAATTTCAATACAGAATGAAATATCAGTAATCAGAAAGTGTAATAAATATGTTCCATTTTTTATATTAACGATCAAGATTGTAACTTTTTGGATCTTTTTATAGTGCACAATGACTGAAATATAGAAATTCATTGCATGATAATTTAGAAAATCTTGAAGTCCCCTTCTGTTTTCAGGATATCATAAAACATTTTGCCTCGTAACTGGACACAAGTGATAACACTTTTCTTGGCAACACAAGTTTATTATATTTTAAGAATGAAATTAATAGTTTAATTTTTTACATATATACAATTAAATTTTGCTAGAAATTTAAGCTCATGGTGCGGGGTTCCCACAGAAGCTCCTACAATCTCACCAGTATTGATCACACCTTCACCTGCACCAGCCCCTCTCTTCACATCATCTCCTTCTGACTGTGAAACCGATTTAGTTTATTTTGTTTAGTGAATTATATTTATAGTTACATTAATGTCCCGTTTAAAAGCAACACTAAAGCTGTTTTGAGATATACCCCCTACTTTTGAGCAGCAATCAGATGACGAGGAGGGAATCTGAGCTGGCACCCCCCTCCAAACTTTCACACCACACCACACCAGAAAGTTGACGTTTGACCCCTACGGATTTAACGTGAACCATACCCGCTTACACGACGAATCGGGTAGAGAACTTGAAGCCCTTCGGTTCTGGAGCCGAGACCTTACCACCACGCCACTGCGGCAATAGTGAGATCGAAACAGCTACCTGGAGATTACAGGGCTGTCATGTTCTTTGTATTTGAAGAACTTTTAAAGCACTTACTGAGAATATATTTTATTTAAATGGAAAATTAATTTTTGCAATTTTTGCAATAATTTTTAAAGGAATTTTGGATGAATAAAAATACATTATCAGCTGTCTAAAAAACGAAAGGGTAAGTTTAAATTATATTTCTTTTTTATCACTCATAAAACTTTTTATACGCTAAATCGAGTCATCAATGTCATCTGATTTATTCGTTTTTTAATAGAAATTGGAATTGTAATTTAATACAAATTGGAACAAAATATCATTTATCTTAAATCTGAAAACTGAAATAGAATTTATTGTTTTTCAATAGAAAAGTTATCCTTTTCGGTATAATTAATTTTTATTTCAGAAAATATTTTTTTTGGGGTCAACTTTTTTTTATAATGATTTAATCAGCAATGTTCAAGATATCTATGGTCAAAACTCTCTTTCTAAAAGATAAAAATTGTCAAAGAATTTACAATAGTAATAAAATATGACTAAAATACTTCAGAAGATAAAGAAATCAAATGCCGCTCTTTCAAAATTCAGATTTCAGAAAATTTTCTAAATAAATATCTTATATCTTCCCGCCAATAAGAACAAAATTACAGGAATCTCCCGGAAAATTTCAAATAATTAGTTCGATTCTCACTCTTATTAGATGTGTTACTTCCAGTACATAATTTTTCGGAAGCACTGGGATCGAGGGTAAAATCACCATCTCATTAACGATTGCGGCACTCTTTGATAAAGTTATTTATTTCGTTTAAACACTTCCACCGCATTAAAAAACATTACGTAAGATGTTCGCCGATCTTAATTGCAAATATTAATATTTACATTTTGCGGCAGGAAAAATAATTATCCTCATCCTGATATCAATTTCAAGTACTGATGAGACATGAATTTATTTAGTGTTCCCAATTTTGCCTGTACCCTGGAGCGTCGTTTAATTGAAGTAAAAATTAAGCAAGGAATGTGCTTACTTCATTTGAGCATTTTCAAATGTAGAAACGTGTTCCGTTTCTTAAAACGCTTAATATTTATTCTCAATCATGTTTCAGAAGTAATTTGCCACTTAAACATTCTGCGTTTTTATTCTATTTAGAATATAATTGGGCCATAATTCTTGTATCTTTACTTTGCAATTACTTTGGATTTGCTCCGGGTTTTTCGCGCATTATATGTTATTAATTCTGAGAGAAATTAAACATGCGAAAGTATGTACAGAATAGCGAAATTAAAATTAAATATCTAAGGAAATGCGTGTATTTGAAACTTGAACAACGTTTTGAAAAGAAATTATTTTACTTTTGAAATGAAACTGTATGCTTTTTTTCATGCTTATGTTCCTAAAGAAGGAAGGAATATGTTTTCTCTTTTCGAAGGCTTGAAATGAATTGTCTTAGACTTTATAAAAAGGATCTTTCAACTACAGTTACAATTTTAATTAAATATTATGATATGAATAATTAAAGTGCATAATTAAATTTTAATCTCTTAAACTTATAACATCTGTTCATATATACTTATAACATCTGTTCATATATGCTCTTTTTCATCTTTGAAAGGAATTCTTGACATTATAATTAAATAAATGTTAAGTATTCGCAAACTAATCTTACTTAATAGAATATTAACGCATGTAGTAGTATTCTCAGTGAAATAAACTAGGAAGACTAGGGTTGTTCAAGTAAGGTTTTGTTTAATTATATATTTATATTTTATAAAAGATATTTAAATAATTATTAAATGGATTTGAATGAGATGAAAACCGTAGAACATGCAGCAATGAAATGCAATTAAAATGTTTTACATATTCCTTACTGTGTATGTTCATGAATTATCTGTAGTATATAAAAAATAATTAAATATTTCCTTTTTTCATAGATGAATGAAAAATTCTTATTTCTTTAATTTCATTTTAATAAAGAAATGCATTATTCTTTTAATCCTTGTACCCGTGCGTCATACGAGAATCGAATAACCTCAGTAAATGTGCTGAAATTAAATCATGCAAAGGCGCTGTAATGCGACATGTATGCAATCTATAAACATTACAGATATTCTGTAGATTCTTAATTGAAGAAGTCAGTCATTACATTCTTGAAAGGGAAAATGTAACTTAATTAGATAATTAAAAACCTAAAACAATTAAGAGATTACAACATTATTCGAAACCACATCTGGTAGACGACACCTAAAAACTGTTAAAAGAACCAGCATGAATTCTTGTACTCCATTTAGTTGATAACACAATAAATTATAAGCAACAACAGTGACTAAAGAAGTATGATATTTACAATCAAATTTTTATATAAAATAGGTTAAAGCTTCTCTAAACTAAACAACTTTAATTTAATGTTAATATGCAGTGAATTTTAATTACGGAAAGTGAGAATTGAATTATACATGTTCGACAGTATAAGGATTGTACAAACCCAGGTTTTTTTTATTATTAAATTATTCATTTCGTTTTATTCACTTCACCTAATTTATTAAGTATAAATTAATATAATATAAACGTTTCTGTTTATATTTGTCAATTGTATGTTACAGGAATTGATTTTACTAGATGTATTATCATGGGTTACCATGTTGAAATAACGAAGCATCTTCAGAATGAACGAAAGATAAATGCTAGCAACTTAAGCAACTCAATTATTTTTATCCTTTTTACGACCATCCACTAATCGTCCTCAGATTCTAATTTAATGAGTTCCCACTAAAATGAGGGGGTAGAAAATTGTAATAAAAAATGGTCCAAAAATCAAGAACGTAGTTATATAGTCTTACATCGTACAGTTTATTTTAAAATTAATCCTATAAATTAAATAAATAATTTATTTTATTTTAAATATCCCTGTTACCAATTAAATTCATGAATGCTATTTTTTTAAGCATTTATTCGTCTGTGTAAAGTTAAATGCATATTAGATCCTCATGCTCAAGAGTTTATTTATTATCTCTAATCGATCATTATTTTAATTCAATTATATATATATATATATATATATATATATATATATATATACACACTCAAATTCAAATTTATTTTTCTAGAAACAAAACAACCTTCGTTGTTTGTTCTTATTATAATGAAATATAAAGGAAAAAGAAAGAAGTAAATGTCCAAGTCCATGAATTATATCGTATCACTAGATTGCCTTATTTATTGTTTAAAGAAGAACTGTTCATTTGCTAGTAATCAGCAAAATATTTTCGTAAAAAAATGACGACACTTCCTTTCAGAAGCTGGCCCTTTTTTGCTGAACTTTACTTGGATACTTTTCTCTTTATCCACAAGAATGAAAGAGAAATAGTCATAGCATTAATATATTTTCTTCCTGCTGTGGTCACCAAAAAGCAGTTTGTTTATTATGTTGTCACTCATTCTGCCAGCGTGGTATTTTTTTGCGGCCTAAGACTATGATTGATTATAGCTTTACGCTTCATTTTCTCCTTTTCTCTTTGGTTGCATTTTTTTCACTGCTGCTGCCTTTGAGCGGGTGAGATCAATCCATTCAACTTTTGAATAATTAAACTTTCCTTCTTTTGGACTGGATTCTCTTTTAAGTTTGTAATTTAAAAATAACTTTTAATGCATTCATTGTACCGGGCCGACAAATTGTATGCAAATGAACGGCCTTTTTCTTTTATAAAAAATTATAAGTATTAAATTCACGTTTTCTCGTATTATATAAAGTAAGAACAAATGTGTCATCGCGTTTACATTAAAATTAGATTTATCAAAGAAAATCAAATTTTTTAAATAAAGATGATAGTATAAAAACCTTTAATCTATTGTAAATTTCCAATATAAAAAGTTGATGACTTAACTGAATTGCATGCAGAATATTCTGTAATTACTAACAATAAATATTCTGAATAAAATAAAACGTTTACTCTTAAAAACATGGTACGGAAAGAGGAGTTTTTATATAAATAATTTAATTTTAATTTATTAATAATTTTTTCCAACGGAAAATCTGACATTATTTGTTGTTATTTCTTAAAAACGAATTATTCTAGGAACTCAACATATGGAAGTTGTTGCAGTAAAAACAAAATAAGGTTCTTAATTTATCTGCAAAAAACGGGAGAAGAAATAAAATTTCTAGAAAATGAATTCTGAGAACCTTCACCATAAATTATGAAGAAAAATTAAATGTTATGTAACTTAAATACTTTTTTTTCTGAAAGAATAAAGACAATTTTAACTTCTTAAAAATTATTATTGGTACAAATACGAATTTTTCAGACGAGGTCTTGATTTGAATATATAATGTAACTAGATAAAAAGGCTATATTCATTTTTTACAATTTCGAATGCAACTTCACTCCTCAACAAGTGCATGTGATACAGTGTTATTAACGTGATGGCTTGTTGTTCCTTTTTCTCATTACTCTTGCCAAAATTCTCTAGACATTATCTTATTCTGTAGACATGATAGAAGTTGTAATATGTATTTACTTCTGTACAGCAGATCTTTCATTTTGGCTCTTTTTGCTAACTGATGACATTCGTTTCCCATTTACGAAATAATCTTCATTAATCTAAATTAAGGTTATATATATATGTTTAGAACGCAGATTTATTTGTTTAAAATTTTGGTTGTTGTTTGTAGTGTTAATTTTAGGAGATGGATTTTCTTCCATCTTGTTCTTTTGATTTTTTTGTAAAAAACTTAAAATAATTCAGAAATTTAAATTCCCAAGATTGATCAAGTTTTGAACTTTAGTCATTGATAAATGTAAACTAAAAAAAAGTGTGCGGAAGGTGAAAATTAGAAACCTTACTAATATGGAATCCCACATGAAATTGAAAACAAGTGCCTACCCAGGATGTTGAGCATTTGAAGACAAATGCTTTCCTTCCCAGGATGAAAGATTGAGCAACTACCGGGAAGATGGCCAACATCACGAATATGGGATGTTTAAACTGGAAAAGTAGAGACAGAATTTTGAAATTAGGTGATGAAAATGTATAAGAACGTTTCACCTAAGAAGAAGAAATGACCTTCCAATTACTGGATATTCTGCAATTTGTAACTCGGACTGTATAGTACAGCCGAGGTTTCCGAAATTGGTACGGTGATTGGGAGATTGTGAATTCCCAACCCTCTAATTGTGATATGAGAAAGTCTGAGCAATCGTGCAATTGCACTCTATCAGCTTCTACAAAAATATTTGAGGAAGACAATTGTTTGGGAAACTGAAAGGAAATGAGAAACCAGGATAGATGCTTGCGAATCAAATGAAATCAAAAGTATTAAGTACTACATTTTTCTATTTTTCTCCAGTAATTTGAGTCCCAACGAGATAATATTTAAGATGTTTTCTAAAAGGAAAAGAACCAGATCCACCTTTTATTAAAGAGCTAGATCCTTTTGAATTAAATGCAGAACTTTGGCAAGATTTCGAGTACTAAAGAATTAGATCATGCTCAATGTCCCTAAATTAAGAAATTAATTATAGATAATGCATCCGGTTGTGTGATGAGTCTTTATTTCAACAAAATATAACAATTGGATGACAAATTTCGTATTGTTAGATATATTCTTTATGTATATGCAAATTAATGGCTATATGTAAATTTAAAAAATCTTAAAAATTGGTTGTATCCAATCTTAATGTGCAAATACATACAATATTTCTAAATGATATTTTACCAAGTTGCATTGTAATATGTAATAAAACATATTTACATTTCTACATGTATCTCTGTTCATTAATGCACTGATATTGCCTCTAGTATGGGTGTTTTGAAGAAAATAACTCCTTGAATTACAGTACAAAAAGATTGGATATTTAGATGTAAAGATTTTTTGATCAGATTAATTATTCCAAAAGACTTAAGTTCTTAGCTTAACAGCGTCAAACTCATGGCAGATGAGAAAAATCTTATTTTCGTCTCGATCGATATCGTTATCGATATCATATCTCAACATACTTTCTTTTATACACATACATTATTCTCTGGATGCAGTTTGATCATCCTTTTGAGCAGTAGTATATTATCCTGCAAAGACACGAATGCGCTATTTAAACTACAATTAGTCTTTAGTGAACCCGTTTATCTCTTTATTTCTCTCCTTTCCCCTCTCTCTATGCATATATTGACCCCTGAAGGAAATGTTACATAGAAAAAAGACTTAATTATGTTCTTAATTCTAAATTATATTTAACTGGATATGATGTGAGACATCATCAAGCTCTACAGAGAGGATTGTTTCACCAAAGAAGTATTCTCTCTTTCTGAGTCATACAGGCCTAATGTAAATTATATCTTTTTTAAATCTTATGTGAAAAAATAAAATCACATATTTATTTATTGTTGAATTTGTTATTTATGATGCTATTGTTAAGGTTTTTCACTTAACCCGGAGTATTTTCTTCGGAAATTTTATACAGATCCAAGCACCTTCATCGTAGAAAATCAGCTTCCCCGACACAGTGGAATAAATTATCTTTCGATGATTTTTTGACACCCCCTTACCACCAACCATATTTATATCTTAATTTGTTGGATGAGTTTGATTTTCATGCCGTGATACTTGATGTGTGCTGCTGACTTTATTTTACCAATTAGGATAATTTCTAGATATTTAATGATGTGACTTCTTGTTATGGATAGTATTTCCTAATTAAATAGTCAGACCTTTCATCAATTTTTCACTCAGCACATATGTAGAAATATAAAATTAGTTTTTTGTCTGACAATATTTTAAAATTATCTAGTACATGATCAGCTGAGATATTGACTATCTCTAAGATCTGAAATAAAGGGAAAAGCAGAGTTAGTTTTCTGTGGACGACTGGTGGTGTACTTTCAGCTTCTTCATTTTCTACTTTCAATTGCAAAACATTGGTCAAGGGATTTCGCATAGTTGTCGTTCTATGTATTTAAAATAATATCTAATGTAGGTATTTATTTTTAAATTTAGTCGTTTAATTATTTTTTTTTGTAATTGGTTGATATTGAAGATAGCCGAAGGGTTTTTAATAGCTATTGATAGGATGACGAATTGTTTATTATTTTTTGTCTCTTCAATTTAATCATGAAGATTGAGAAGATAATGTTTAATTGACTTTTATTTATGTAAGTCGGATTGTAAATGATGATGTCGATGCTGTGACGATAGTTTGAAAGTTCATTCTCTTCGGAAGGAGGTTTTGAAATACTCCACTTATCGTTAAGAAAAGAATGTCTGGTCTACATAAACTAGAGAGAGATTTGTCTTGACCTATTTTATTAAATAGGACTTTTATTTATACTTTCCCTACATTAGAAAAAGAATGAAAATGGGAATAGAGAGGAATTTAATGTAAGGAATTTGTTCAAATAAAATAAGCAGTTAAAAGTTTTTGTAAAGTTATTGTAAACAATTCTAAGTATCATGCTGTCGTTCCCGGAAGTCTTGTTTTGTGGAATAGATTTGGATGTGCATGATCTATGGATCCTGAAATGGTACCTGTTCTTATATTGGAAATCGATTGAATGTTGGCTTTTCTGTAGGTAGAAAAGAAAGGCAAAATTCTACCAAAATTTCCAATACAAATTATTTTGTTTGCCTTCTTCTTGTCTCTCTTTGTTGATGGAAGAATTCGGAGAAGTGGATGCTGATTTACGATGGTTTTCTACTATCTACTATAATTCTTGTACGCTAAATTACAAAAAGCTAGAAAGACATTTAGTCTTTAAGAGATTCATTTATTAAGAGATTTCATAATTTTGTTAATATAGATTTCTAAGAATTTTCCCTTTCTTTGTTATGTGTTATTTGACAGCTTATCGTCAAAGCATAGATATTTGTATTCTGCTTTATAACTCCTGTGGTGAAAGCTTATAAGCCAATTAACAGATAAATTATAGGGGCAATTGTTGTTGTATTGTGGTCATGTTACTGGGCTGCGAATCCCAAGGTTCCAGGTTCTATACTCACTCATTACAGTCCACTAAACTCATTTGTCTACAATTTCATTTAAAAAACCTTTGCTGCTTGTTTGATTTTATACGAAAAATTCTAGAATTGGAAATCACTCTCAGCAATTTTTCTATGCCTGTGTTCGTTTCTTGTTTTATTGGAGTTAAATTTATGCATTTAAAGAGACATTCTTTTAAAAACTTAAATTCTAATGAATTTAGAGTGATTTCCAAATTTTGCCATATATCTTAAGTAGGAGAATATATTAGCTTTTAATTGAGGTTGAGTTTTAGATACCACGGTTGCTGTGATTTTCACAGTCGAGGTGTACAAAATCGTAATTGACGAACTCTGCATTTGGGTGACTCTAGACTAATATAAAGAATAACAATGATGAAGGGTGGTTCTCAATATGTTAAGCTGGTGGAGAAGATGAAATATTTTTCTTTTATAATTCATATTTAGTCAACATCATTATATTTCATGGATATTCAAAACTGTTCCATCAAGACTTTTTTTCCTTGTTGTGTTCTTCAACTTTTTTTTCTCTGATTTCTTCCTATGTAAGGTTAATACTATTTACCAGGGAGGAATATGCCAAAATGAAATTCAGTGGTCCTTTAATCCCTTGAGATCCTGTAAGTGACTGAATTTCCTTTCTTACCCTAAAAAAAGATGAGTGGTACGAATGGAAAGTTATGCTGTTTGCTTGACTATTCTTGAAAGCCAAGTCTTACAGTTCCTTGAAATATCTTCTGTTTCATTATTTTCATATGTTAGCTGTTCATTAAAGAAATATCATAAATTAATAAAAATATGTGGTACTCATTTCCCAAATTATTCTAGTCTTTCTCTAAATTCCCCATATGGTATGGAATTATTCCACTAATTTTCCAGTTTTCAAACACATACTAGAAGCAATTTTTGACAAAAAAAAATTACAACTCTCTACAAATTCATCTCTGTAATATCAATTAATGTCTCTGAAAACGTGAAATATTTACATGGGCGGAGTTTCTTCAATTTTGTGAAACGAATAAATTGCATGCTGATTAATTAGGGCTAAGAAGAGATTGGGGAATACATGCGTAACATCGACATTTGAGAGATTCTGAGCAGTCTCGGAACCACATACTCGTGTCACAATCCATTTTTTTTTCTTTTGTAAAAACGAGTTAATGGTATCCAATAAAATATTCTATTTTCTTAATAAGTCTTTAAATATAATTCGACGGCTTTCCCTTATCTTCACAGTCGAAGTGTTATTATTTTCGTTAAATCAATCATTGAAGTGCCGGGTCTACTTTCCTTAGTCTTCTAGGTCTTATCTTCGTTCTTTAAACATTTAAATCATCTTCTAGCTATGCTTTAGAGATGAGCAACCTTTACATAAGCTTTCTATAACATCGCATACGCTTCAGACAGTGATTTTTTTAAAACTAAAGCAACATTTCAATGTTTTTGTTACGTGTTGCAAAAAAAATTGCTGTATGTTAAAGTGGGACAAAACATATTTGCCTGGCAGTCAATGCCACAGCAACGATATCATAACTATGAAACTTGTGATATGTGTTCTTACTTTATATTGTTAAAATTAATATTAATTTGTTCTTGATTCTTTTAATCACCTTTACAATTTGCGATCATTCTTTACTGAACAGACATTTTTGTAGGATTATGAGGACATCTATTTGATGATTGAAAACCATTTGGATATGAGCTTATTTGCCATTCTGAATCCCCAAATGTTAATTTGAAGTATAATTCTATTATGCTTACAAAATATTTATAAGATATTAAATAGTTATTACTGAAATTTCTTTCTCATAGGTGAACACTTAACCTTCATTGCAACTCTGTTGCGTTTTGTGATTTAGTGGAGTTTTGTGGCGCAATATCCATTCTAGATTATGCTGCGCCACTTGTATTGTTGTATACCATGTATTTAATGTATTTCAGAGTGCATAAGCATTAGCGGTTTCGATTCCTAACAATTCATTTTAGTAATTTCGTAAAGAAATCCATCCAGTCTTAAAAAAATAAAAATGAAAAAATTATTTTTGTTTTTATTGTTAGTATTATTTCCTTTAGAATATTTTCAAATATTTAGTAACAATATTGGAAAAATATATTGGAATGGAAATAAAATCCATTCTTAGTTATGCTGCGCCAAACATATGGTATTAAACAATACGTTTGGTGCAGCATAATCAAGAATGGTTTTTGTGCCACAAAACTCCTCTAAATCACTAAATTGCAACTATGTACTAAATATTGGAATAACATTATTCCTAAAGTATTACTAAATATATTTATTCCTAAATTATTACTAAATATATTTATTCCTAAATTATTACTAAATATATTTATCCCAATATTGTTACTAAATATTTGAAAATATTCTAAAGGAAATAATATTAACAATAAAAACAAAAATACTTTTATCATTTTAATTTTTTTAAGAATGGACTGGATTTCCTTACGAAATTACTAAAATGAACTGTTAGGCATCAAAACCGCTAAAGAAAACATTCTCCGAAATACATTAAAAGTTAACGGATGATATGAAAGAATGACATTTGCATATTTTTTCGTGCAATTAACTAGTTTTCTAACATATTCCTTTGAGATATACCTGAAAAAGTTTATTACTTGTCCTCCATTCTTTTAAGACTTACCAAGTCAGTCCTTGTTTTTCTTTTCTATTCGAATATTTTCTCTCTTACAAAACAGATTATGCTTTTGATCAATATTAATGTCACTTGCAACGAGCAATTAAATTTTCCGTCATAAGCACTTTGAACAGTTACTATGTATGCAAAGTTAGCAAAATTCAAAGTTTAGAATCACTACTCTTCAAGCATCGCCAGTAAGTTAATGGCGCTGTGAAGAAGGTAGATAGAGACATTAACTTACTAACTGTTAAACTTCCATTTTTGCTCTTTTAATCCGGCTGCACATTAACGTTGCACGCCTCATCAATGAAACTTGCTACAATCTAGTATCCTGCAATGTACTTGGTATGAAATAGATGCTTAGTCAGAAATGAGAACAATTTTAGTACACATAATAATAAATGAATAAATATAGACTTGAGGTTTAGTAGTCATTTTTATTTTCTTAATGCTAGAAATATTTAAAAAGGAAAGCATATCTTGTTTTTACTCGATTATTCAGATGTATTTTCTTCTTTCTAAAAATATGAAACCTTTCCACCCATTGATAAAATTCTGAGCTCGTAGAATTAAATTGCATAAATGCCATTAGAAATATCTATCTGTTTTAATTAAGTAACAGAGAAATCTTACGCATGGGATGAGAGGTCAAACAGAAAAAATTTTGATATTTTTAAAGCAATCATATAGTATTTGATGTCTTTTATTTCTTTCATGGAATTAGAAATAGAAAGCTAGATTTCAAGTTTATATAAATTTCTACAATGTATTTAATAAAAATTACTAATTATTTTAATTTAATATTGTTATTTTAATAAAATAATTCTTAGAAAACAATGTCTGATATATTCACTTATTTATTTATGGAAAAGTTTGTTTATCTAGGTTGTTATTATTATTATTTATTTATCCAATGATGACACATGTACTTAAAGAAGCACCATATTTAAATGTGGCTGGCTGAAATTATAACAGATATAAAAGAACAACAACTGCTTTATAAGTATATCTTGATTGTTCTTTTATTTCTTTAATAGAATTAGAAATAGAAAGTTAGATTCCAGGTTCATATAAAATTCTACGATATATTTAATAAAAATGGCTAATCCTTTAATTTTAATTCTACAGCCATTTTTAATTGAATAATTCCTAAAAACCAATGTCTAATTTATTCATTCATATATTTAACCAAATGTATAAGCTAGGGCTTCACACAATGATGACAAGTGTGCTTCAACTGCTTTAGAAGTATATCTTGATCATTCTCTTATTTCTTTAATAGACTTAGAAATAGAAAGCTAGATTCCAGGTTCATATAAAATTCTACGATATGTCTAATAAAAATGTCTAATCATTTTAATCTTAATTCCTACAGCCATTTTTAATTAAATAATTCCTAAAAAACAATGTCTGATTTATTCATTCATATATTTAGCCAAATATATAAGCCAGTGCTTCTCGCAATGATGACGACAAGTGTGCTTAAAAGAGCACCTTCATACAAAGTGGCTTGCTGAGATTAAAATCTTTGCAAAAAAAAAATACAAAAAAAAACAGCAAATGCTATATGTGTATCTTGATTATTCTTTTATTTCTTTCATATAATTAGAAATAGAAATTTCGATTTCAGGTTCATATAAAATTCTGCGATATATTTAATAAAAATTACTAATTATTTTAATTTTAATTCACTACGACCATTTTTAATTAAATAATTTCTGGAAAACAATGTCTGATTTATTCATTCATATATTTGGCAAAAAAGTACAAACCTGTGCAACTCACTAAGATGAAAAGTGTGCTTAAAAGAGCACCTTCATTAAAAGTGGCTTGCTGAAATTAAAATTGATGTAAAGAAACAGCAACTGCTTTAGAAGTATATCTTGATTATTCTTATTCAAGAAAAAATGGCAACCCATTGATGGATATTGAAATTCAATAACCAATACAGTGGGACACAATGGAATGAATAAAACCTGCTCTTTTTCAATTCCCAAATTCACGTTTTTCATTCTCATTTCCCAACTCAATCTTCTACAATTGTAGAAATGTGTCCTTTTGAAAAAAGAAGAGAGAACGATAAAATTTAGAAGGAAAAAAAATAAGGGAATCATTTGAAAGAATCTGAAAAAGATGAAAACCTGGGTTAGAAATTTTTGACAGAGATATTTGAATTGTTTGTAATATAAAAAAAAACGATAAAAAAACGAATCAGAAGAAACATTTAAAAAAAATCATGCGAATAAAATCCATTATTCAAACAATGTTTTCGGAAAAAAGTTTGATCGCTATGCCATCTGGTGGTAGAACTAGAACAAGAATATCTACTTAGTGAAAACGTGAATATTGATCCATGTGAATTCTACTTCAAGTTTCAGAGCACAATTCCAATACCATTATTCTTTTCTATAGATCTTGTTTACCTAGGGAATCTCATAAAATGTATTTATTGATGCGTTCCGAAATTTTCTATTGCATGCAACCTTTTTCAATTCAGTGTCATTCTAGCATATCATTACAAAAAAATAATGAAGAAAAATAGGGAAACAACTGCTACTGATATTTACTTACGTTTGAATAGAATCCTTATCTAAGAAAATTATTCCAATGTGAAAGCAAATATGAATGAATCACTTTTGTTATCAGAACTACTACATGCAATTTACGTTAGCACTTCTCTCTTTTAATGGCACATCTTTAAGTCTTGAATGAGTTCCTTAAGCAAGTACTTTTTCGTAACAATTGCCATGAAAGGATCTTGGACTAGCAATAATACAAAATAGGAAATATTATCATTTCTAAGCAAGAAGAGTTAGATAGTAAAATAAACTTAAAAACACATATTTGCTCGAAACTAACTATTTTTTCTTAACATTAAGTAAAATGACATATAGAATTTTCCCATTTATTAAGTAATTAGTAATTAAAGTAAATAAGTAATTAATAGCTAATTAAAAAACTAATGCCTATATTTTTTATGTTCAACTTTAAAGTAAATAGACTTTTATGAATGTAAAATAAATCTAATGTAATGCTATCTTTAAAATAATAAATGAGAGAATGCCTTTAACCCTTTCTAACAGAAATTGAATTACTAAGTAAGAAATAGTCACATAACTATAATTTAGAGATCAAACCAGCAAGAATTAACACCAGGAGAGACATTCAGTTTTGAATTTCGACTATACATGAAGAATCATGGCGGTTTCTCGAAAATCTCAACTTTGAAATTGGAGAATTACAGTATAGAGACTCTACCATCAAACATTTGAAGTACATTTAAATTTTTGGAACCTCCAAATATTTAATAGCAATTTTCTAATTGTCAAAATTCGAGATGGGAGGTATGTCTCCATAAGCATTTGACCATGATTAAAAAGTGAGCTTAAATAATCTAACTCAACTGTAACATTGTGAATGTCTCAGGTGCCATGCTTATTTATGGATAAAAAGCAAAGAATTTAGTAAATAACAACTTTATTTACCATTTAGACGACACAGCGAATAAAATAAAATTTGTTTTTATATCTTAGCAATTACTTAAATAGCATTTATCGAAAGCATTTTCTTCAGATTCTCTGGAAAGTATTATTTACTATAAATATATGCACGAAAGCCATAATTAAATGCAAATAAAATAGAATTCTGAAATATTAAGTGAAATCGTTTTGTATTTTTATTCCCACAAAGAAATACTAAGTTAATCGAAATTCTTGAATATAAAACATTAGTATAAATCAATCGGTGTAAAATATAGTACTAAAATTTTTTTCATTGCATTGTTCTGCAGTTAAATTTTTTTTTTATCATTAAACAAAAAGCGCAACTAATAGGTCCTTACCATTAAGACTGAGTAGAATTTTAATTTTTAAGGAAATAGAGTTGAGGAAAGTACTGCAATACTTTTTGCGATCCCATGCAATAAAGGCGCAGTATAGCTAAATATGACTCAAATACAAAATCAAAATCCATGCAATAAAATTTATCAAATATGTTCGAAGAATATTTGAATATTCCTGTGGAAGATTGCTACACCATTTTGTGATGTTCAAGGCTGGCCAACAAATGCTATATTTAGTATTACACAACAAATGTGGGGCACCTTATTGTGAGGGCTAGAATAGGCCTTAACAGTTCCCGAGCATGTTGAGATTTACTATGGTAATTGGTTACTTAGAAATTTAACTAAGGGATTACAAATGATAATAAGTTTACAAAATGAATCATAAGTCTAAGTAAGTAATTGGATTTTTTTTTATAATATGGCCTAAAATTGAAGCTCATCTTGTATAGCTTACTTATATTAATACATAGCATATTGATCCTAGTAAGAGATTATGTATGTTGCTTATTGTTATCTTCCACCCTGTTGTTCAAGCTTTTATTTAAATCTACTTTTCTTGAATTCAAAGATTAAGTTTGCTATAATTTTTTCAAACACATCCATTGTTACATGAATTTGGAAAGTCGCGTATTCAGAATATAAAAACAATGTTTTAATATATTCAGAACCAGACTTTCCTTTAAGTACGAATAATATTTCTGATCGATTCAATTTAATTTATATTCATTTTTGAAATAACAAGCAACAGATCAACAGTTGTTTAATTATTTCAAGAGACCTCTGGAAAATAAAGTCGAAAAAACGACGGATGCAGTTAATGAAGAGCAGAAAACAAACTAGATTCCACAGATGGTTCTCTCGAAACTATAATTTTCTTTACATAGCACACATATACAAGGGTTGCCTTTTAAGTTTTTACAAAAAGATGGGAGAAAAATCAGAAACAAACTGTTTTATTGCTTTTCAAAATATTCGCCTTTTAAGATTTATATACTTTTCCATCCGTTCAAAATAATTCTTAAAACAGTTTAAACAGATATCCATTCTGAAGATGATATCTCAGAAACATAGTTTTGGAAGGCATCAACAGCTTCTTGAGTTGATGAAAATCATTGCCCACGCATCTTTTGTTTGACATAAGGGAACAAGAAAAAGTCGTTAGGTGACAAATCAAAAGAATATGGGCAATGAGACATTAATTCGATATTTTTATCCTTCAAATAATCAATTATTTCACATGATGTGTGGGAGCTGGCGTTTTTCGTGATGAAGAATGATGCGGCGATTTTTGTTGTTTTTCCTGATTTCGTTGATGACTTTTGGCAAACAAATTTCTGTATACCATTTAGCGTTAACAGTGTTTCAATCATCTAAAGGAATGGTTGCGATATATCCTGTAAGGCGGAAGAAAAAACAATCATTTTCTTGGAAGTGCTTAGTAAACGAGCAAATTTCGTAGGATTTGGTTCATTTTGAAATACCCAAACAGTGGATTGTTGTTTAGTTTCCGGCTCATACAAATATATCTAAATTTTATCACCTGTAACTATGTTGTATACGGATTTTGCCAATTTGAATTTTTTTGGCATTTCCTTACATCAATTTGCACGAGCCTCTTTTTGAGCTTCGGTCAAATTGTGCAGAATCCATCTGGAACAAATCTTTTTAACAGCTAAATGTTCTCAAAATCAAATATATTGAGTCTGTAATAGTCTAAGGGATGCCCCTATTTCATAATATGTGATATGCCGATCTTCTTCAGTCATCTTGCGCACAACATCGATGTTCTTTAGAGTCACTACTGATTTTGGTCGTTCTTCACGAGATTCATCACTGACGGACGCACGACCACGACGAAATTCTCCAAACCAATTGTAAACAGTCTTTTCTGCTGGTGCATCATTATCAAAAGTTTCCCAAATCGATTCTATGCATTCTTGTGGAGATTCTTAAAATCATAAAAAATGATCCAACGGAAACCTTCGCGAGTTATTTCTATTTTTTCACTCACTTGCTTCTTTTAAACACTCACTGTAAACAAAATACGCAGACGATTTCTAAAATGACACTGATCCAAGATAAAAAAAAAGAAAATGTGAATTTTACAAATATATTAAAGAAAAATTTCATCATCGCCTCCTATTAGTCATTTGTAAAAACTTAAAAGGCAGCAACCCTCGTATATGTTATCATTGTTACTACCATTATTACTGTATGCAAATCATTATAAAGAATAACTGAGCATTTTATAGAAGTCCAAGAATTGACTAGGAATATATGAAAGATTTAAACATTTCTTATATAAAAGTGCAATAATAGCAGCGTTCTGAAAAGAAATTCGCTTTTGATGAAATAATAATGCTATCAGTTTGCCTGCTAAATCCAGCTTTTAGAGCAATATTTTTTTTTGTCTTTACTATTTCATTCTGCTTTACATTTCAACAATTTAGAAACAAAATTTGTTTGATTAGATCAATAAAAAATTATTACATTCAAATTAGTAAATAAAGCGTTTTTCCGATGCCGATAAATACAATAATAAAGTAGATTATTAAAAATTACGAATGCAAATTTAGTTAAGAATCTAAATTTGAAATTACATTTCTTAGATTAAATTAGCTCATGCTAAAATTAACCGCAAATCTTCATTTGTATCATTCTTTTAAAGTATTTAGTACTTTGAGTTTTATAATATATTTTACAGCATTATGATTCACAATTTTTTCTTTGGTATATTTGAAAATATTTATAATTTAAAAGATAAGAGAATTGTTGAAAAACTCTAATAATAATAAAACTTGTAATAAAACTGTAATAATTGTAAAAACTGTAGTAATGATAAATTATAATAAAAAAACTGTAATTTAATAAAGTAACTACCTTGACTTTTAAAATATAATTTATATATTTTAAAAAAATATATAATGAAGCAAAAAGTTTCAGTAAATGATAAAACAAAGATTATTTCCTGCTTTTTTAATTAAAGATTATTTCCTACATTTGCCTGCAAGGATTTTTTTTGTTTGAATATCACCTTTAAAGTTCATTTTTTAATTATTTGTTAGAAAACATTGTTGTTAACGGGAGAAACATTCTAAAAAGAGTATTTAACATTCATTATATGATTATAACATATTTCCATAATTACTTTATGGTTATTTTTGGGATAAAGAAAAATTGTAGATAATATAACAAAATTTTACTATTGAAAATACGTTTACTGTTATATGTTCAAGACTTAATTTTTATTTTATTTTGTGTGCCAGTTTTCATATGCAAAATGATAAGTGCAAACATATATTTACCATTAATTTATAATCTTATCCTTTTTCTTACTATAGAATAAATTCCGATTTTCTTTTCAAGTTTAGAATGCAGACAACAAAATGATTACAACTTATTTTTCGATCCATTAAAAAAATCTACAATTCTAAACTTAGAAAAAAAAAAAGGCAACTTCTAATTTTTTTTTATTTATGTTTATTTAATAGCTTTGTTCCTTTATTTTTCTTTCTATCAAAACATAGATCTTAATAGTTTTTCTCCATCATAAAATCTGTGACAAAGAATTATTTGCATTTAGCGTTAGACTTAGAGTCACTAGGTAAAGAGCTCCGAAGATTTAATGTTTTTTGAAGAGATAATTGCATGTCAGATAAAAATTCTTTTAAAAACATTGATGCATATCGCATTTTTTTTGCAGAAAAATGCCTGCGCCCACCTCCTTCATTTATGTTGCATAGCGGAAACACGGAAATAAATAATGTCTTTAATGCCTCGACGGTAAACTAGGCAAACATAAGCATATTACAAAATGTAAATAATAAAAACCCTATTAAATCTGTAGAAGACTTTTGCTGTGTCTTGAGTCAGGAAGTGTAATGAAGAAAAATAAATGTATAATGTCAGCATCTAAGTGGAAGTTTGTTTTAGCGCCCATATTCTTCATGACTTTTAACCTTTTAATAAATGAGCCTTCTACTGAGGAATAATGTATTTCTTCTTTGATGCAAGAGCAGGCGGCGCTGAAGCTTCCGCCTGAAATCTTTCCCCCCTCCTAGGGAAAAAAGAAATTCTTGTAAGATACAACGTTAAAAAGAATCTAAAAATGCAATAAATAAACAAAATTCCCTAAACATACTTCTTTTGAAAATCCCCACCTTCCCCCGCCATTTTATCAAAAAGTTTCATCTACTTTTTACCCTCATACAAACACACCAACAAAAAAGGGTTTATCTATTTTTTTTCCTTCCCTGCTTCAGGCTAAAAATTTAATCATGCTTGTAAATACTACCCCAAGAACATTTTCATCTATTATTATTTTTTTTCTATACATTTTTCGGGTTGGCTCTGATTCAAGTCCATTTTTTTTTGTTTCAAATTATAGAATGGCATCTCTCTTCTTTCCAATATAATTATCCTTATCAGCAAGGATGGGATATATTTGAATAACAGAAGTGCGGCCTGCCTTCTTATTTATTTTCAGAAATTTACTTCCTGAAACAATTTCACGTAATTTCCCTCTTTTCTCATGTTACATAAGAATTTCATCAAGTTACGAAAATGAGATTTCAAAGAATATTTTGGATGCATATGCTTAATTTTTTCGATTAGAATTTCTTATTTTTTTTTTTGAGTCACTTTGTTTATTTGGAGTTCGTGTCGTTTAGGAATTTTATATACTTCTAATGTTTTATTTATTTTTGTCTTTGTATGAGTATTTGTATCAAAGAGATGTGACTCTGTTTAAGATTTTTTTTTATTTGTTTCAATAAACTTAAATGTTATATGACAATTTTTATTGCTAATTCTCATCAATGATAGAGAAAACCACTGAGTTATTTCTTTTTAATACTGATAATTTATTTCAGAATGATTTATGAGAATTCGTAAAATGATCTTGGAATTTACGTATAATTTTGGAAGAGAAATATAAACATCTATAAAGGCATCTCATTTCTTATTGTAATCACTGTAATGAAATATAATATATTTTACCTTTTAGATTGTTTTAAAAATACTTAAAAATTTCTTCTTTAGATGGCAGTTTGATATCAATTCATGATATATATGTATATCATAAATTACAATTTTATAATAATGATCGAATTTATACTATATTACAAGTTTTTGGATTATGTTGCGATTTTTCTATACAAAATCATTACATTTTATTTTCTGCAGATGACGAATTAAATATAGATGTTATGTAAAAAAAAAATACTTTGGATATCTTGATGTTTTTCTTTATTTTTCATTCAATGGATTTTTCTACAAAGAGCATTTGATATGATTTTATGCATTTTATTTTAATATTTCAATTCATTTTTAATGCATAGATATATAACTTCTAAAAACTAATGTTTAATTAATAATCATATTAAAAATTGATAAAATATGTGAGCAATTATCAACTGCCTATATCAATATGCGATTTAACAAGCCTGTCTTACGTTCTGGTGATCTCAGTTCATGATTTTTTTTAAATGTATTAATCTATACAGTGTGGGCATGTACAGATAGTCATTAGTAATTGTATACTTTTAAATACTTTTAAAACGAATTTTATAAATTTGTTGTGTGTTTAAAGTGCAGAATTTTAATCAACAGTTAAAATTTTACGGTAAAAAAGATGTAATTATATCAATATGACATTTGCTTTTATTAAATGTAAATATTCATAAATTTCTTTATTATATATCCATAATATATGTACACTTACACAAGTTATATGCAGTTTATATTTTATAAATATTATACTAAAAATTCATATCAAAATTCACAATAAATCAATCAATTCTCTTTTAATTTTTTTTTTTACAAAAGAATATGTTTTTACTTGGTAGAGTGTGAAAACAAGAAATAAAAAAATTCCTTACTAGAAAGAAGCAAGTGTATTTGCTCAACTTACCTACTAATCGAAGAATTTCTTTCTTGTTGCGTTGCTTCTATTTTTTTTCATTGTGAAACGTGTCTGTAGTATCTTAAGAATTCTCTATTATAATCCCACAAAAAATTTATTTTTTCAAGACATTCCTGGATAAAAAAAAGGATTATTAGCTAATTTTTTCCCTAGCAAATTGATTCAAATCAAATAAAGCACCGATAGGGTCTTATAAAAGCTCTTTTTTTCTCAGTAGAATGAACCTAAATATTTTTTACATTTTTTTTTTACTTCATACCCATATAAATTCTTCTCTTGTTCCATTTGACATACATAATGCTAAGTTTGATATGAAGAGGTCTTAAGATTTTTTTTTCTTTCTGTCTTTGCATATTCGTGTTTTTTTTAATTTTTGAATAAATTGATAGTTAAAGACTGTCAAAATGGGTGAATCTAACAACATTTCTAATTCTGAAGATATCCAGGTTTCTCTCCAATAATTTTCCAATGTAAGATGTAAATAATCTTAAATTATACAAATATCTGAAATTTTTTATTAAAATATTTGAAAATAGATTTTTTAATAGTTTTAACTTATTTTTTAAATTAGTATCAATAAATCTGATAAACCCAATAAGAGTGAAAAAAAAAACGAAATTCTAAGGCCTTTCACATTGTGATTGTTTCATTGCTGTATTCCAAGTTTTTTTTACGATTATCATTATTTCCATTTTAAATATGTGGCATGTTTTATCAATTCATTCTCTCCCAAGCTAAAATTTTCGTTTTCCACTAATTTGGGTGATTTCAGATTCACATGAATAAGTGATAAACACTCAGAAAAACATATTACAATAATGATTGATCCGTTATATACAATTTTCATATTTAAAATAGGTTGAAAATATCAGTTGAAATAATAAATTATATTATATTTCATGACTTATGCCATTTTTATACAAATTTCTCATGTAAATGACAGCATATTTTCCTTTATTGAGTGAAATATAGCATATCTGTATTCTTAATAATTGTTTTCTATCCTATCTATTGAGTATGGTACATGTTATGTGTTAAATAAACATTTATTCTCTAAAAATTAATTTATTGCATTCATCTGTGCATGTATAATATATTCAAATAAAAAGCATTTTAAGAAAGTCAAGCAGCAGTATATCTTTATATTGAGCGTATTATGACAATGTATAAAGAGGGGGATTTTGCAATACTTTTATATAATTTTGCAAACTATAGGCCTAATTGCTTTGAATCCAATTAAATTATTATTATTATTATTAATATTTTAATAAAAATTATTAATATCTGTTTTCCTAAAATAGTATTTCTTGTAATAAAATAGCGGTGTCAATGTGTTTAGTACAAGTAGTAGTGACTTTTTACTACAATATTATTTTCCGAGTTTTTTTAACTATGCAAAACAAAAAACCCTTAAACAAATACTATTTTATTTCTAAAATATTTTATGAACGATCTTATTTTGATTATAATTAAGTTTTCTTAATATTTTTCGATGAAGAACTAGATTAAAAGTTGTAAAAGTCTCTAATATCTAAGAAAAATTCTTTAAAATGGCTATTATTTCTGGGCACAAGAAATAATATTTTTGAGAAAAAAAATAATTAAGATCGATGCAGTAATTTAAATTCAGAAAAGAAGCAAGATATTTATACGTTATTTCATCATCAAAATATAAATCAGCATATAATACATATTCTTAAAGATTGAACATTGTTTCATAGGAGTTTATTGAAACATTTTATTAGGTCATTCATATCAAAACAAATATTTCAGATAAAATGTAACTATTAAAATTCATATATTTACAATAATCATAAGATATATAATTAGCATCGGTATTTGCCAAAAAGTTAAATCATTTTATCAGAATTACCTCAATTACATAGTACGGATTTTTTTTTCTTTTCGTAAATGCTTTATCTAGGCAGCATAAATGATGTGAAATATACTAAACTTTATACAATATCTAATTAAAACGGTCACTATTTATAATCTATAACTCTACAGGTAAAATGTATCTGCGTATTGAATTATCGGAAGTCGAAAGTTTAAGCTGAACAATAAATCAATGTAGGAAGTTTGTGAATCAAATATGCAACGGATTTCGGTATCCCATAAAGCCAAAGGAATGTTTCCTAAATCTATATATCTATTCCTTATAAACTTGGAGTTCTCTACATCAGGAAACAGGGAATTTTGAAATTTTGAAACTTTTCTCTGCCTGCCCTACTCTGAGTAAGAAATAGTAGTATTAAAAATTGAACTTTGACAAATTAATGCAAGATTTCATTCAATTTAGAATTTACATATTTCGAATATCTACTAGTTTTCCAATTTTTGAGAAGACGAAATAAATCAAAATCTGTAATGGATTCGCTTCCCGTTATAATTCTATTACTGAAATTATTCTGTTGGTAATTAGAATGACATGTATACCATTTAAAATAGCAATAATTGTTTATACAAAAATATAATTCCTGAAAGTTCAAATATTATCATATTAAATTTTAAAATTTGAAATTATATTGAATACGATTTGAAAATGCACAAATTCCTATGTTCTACTTAATATTTAATGAATTATGTATGTTTAAGAGCAAATTAAGAATATTTTAGAAATTTTTTTATATAATAAGACTATATCTTTATTCCGAAAATCGCAAATATTCATTAAAATATTTCCTTCATTCGTCATATTGTAAACAACGAAATATTTGTTTATAGAAAACTCTCCTCGTGTGAGAAGAATTTATGATCATTGTAATTAAAAACAATGTATTTTCTAGATTGCAATCGATGAGATATAATGTAGTTTCAGATAAAGGCTTAAAATTCATGTCATTAAAAATTTATAATGAATTTCTATTCGAAACCTCTCTAATTTCTAATATTTAATATTTTATTAAAATAAATGAATAGAGAAATAACATTTCATTAAAGCTAACATCCAACATGCATACATGAAAAGCATTCATTTTTTATTATTTAATATTTAGACAATTAAAGTTTTTCACATAGCTCACAGTAAAACAAGTATTATCATCTTTTTTATGCTGAATGTACTCTGAAAATATATGAGAAATGTGAATTTTGCAATCGAATATAATAGTTTTTCTACTGAAAGAAGAATAAATGTAAAAATCATGAATATCATTTGTTTCAAAAACCACAACGAAGTTTTAGTATTTCATTAGAATGCACGGTTTTAGTAATTAATTTGTTATTTTATGTTAATACTTTGTTTATTACCAGCACCTAGTTTGTGGACAGTCTCATTTTCACTTCTATGACCAAGCTTATCTCTGACTTATTTTTTTTAAATTTCCTTTTTACTTTATCTAACAAATTAAAATAAAACCTCAATTTTCTCACCAGGTTTCACTGAATATATTACATATTATTTAGAATTTAAAGTAAAAGTGATTTTATTTTGCATATATATATATTTTTTTTTAATTTTTGCTTTGGTTTGCTTACAAAATAAAGAAAACGATCGGAAATAATTCTTTCATTTTGAAATCTTATTAATTTTTTAAATGTATTGCCATATAAATGCTTTATAAGATGATTTTGCATTGAATTGTGATAATTTTTTATTGCAAAAAAAAAAGGAGAATACTTGTTGTTGTTATTTTTTTTTCAGAATTTTTAATTTTTCACCTGTAGAAATGTTAAAATTTTAAACATAATATAAAAGAAATTAAATGGCATCTTGATTTAAAATAATTTAAATAATACTGGAATAAACTTATTCATGTAGCTAGGCAAAATATTCGTTGTTATGCAACGTATGAAATGTTTATGAAATCCATATTGAGTATTCTCTCGATTCAATTTTTAAAAATAACGATAAACAGATACATTTCCTTAACAATTAAAAAATAAATAAATAAAAGACTCTACTTAAAGTATGAAATTGCTATCTCTGCTACCAAGGCAAAGTTCGCAGATTGAATAACGAGCTGGAATTATTGATGATAAATATTCCCATCTTCCAAATACTTCCATAAGCAAACCTTTAGCGCATGATGCATAGCTTCATTAAAAAAAATCACTGTCAAACATCTTTAAATATGCAAATGGTATTCCTGAACGATTCTTCATCCTTTTTGGGGAAATAAATGGAAGTCCTTTGCTCAACGATAATAAAAAAAAATCGATATACTTATCAGTCCCAGTTAAATAAACGCAGAAGAGAAAACGAAATCCGAACCATTGAAGCATAGTACCGACATTGGACGTGTCTCATCCTCTGCCATCTGTAGTCCCACGTCCTCGTTAATGAGAAAACCAGGCTTCAGGTTGTTTTTCAGTGCCAACTAATTACAACGGGAGCTCAATTTGTATCCGGATTTAATTACAGGTATTCCCCTGTGCTGTTCTAAAACCGATTATTGAGCAGAGTTCTATTTTCTCTGGAGCGATAAGAAGATGCATTCATTCAGGACTGTGATGGAGTTGCACAGGGGACGCTGGGGAGGAGGGATAGTCGAGATCCCCGCATCAACGCATCATTAGCAAACAAGCCTGATCATAATGGCTTGAAATCGAAAGGGGGTAAGGGGGAAGGAACTGCCTAAAAGTATCTGCTCCAAAGATTGGTCGGTTTCATGCTATCGGATGTTTTGATCTCATTTCTGCGTGAATGGGATGCTTTTCGTTTCTAGAGAGATTTGCAAGGATTTCGCAAGTCATTTTGCTAAATTGTTTTTAATGAATTTTAACATAGTGCAATTAACATTTGTGGAATTATAGGAACAGTCTAATGTGGATCTGCTTCTAATGAGTAGTTTCCTAAACATATGTGCTACAGTGAACTCAAAAAGAAAAAAAAAAGTAATTATTTAGTATGTGATCTTGGTTTACCCTAGATAAGAAAAGTGATTAAAACTACGAATTGTATTTTAGAAGTAATGTTTATGAGATCGTTGGTTAAGGTTTATAGCATGAATAGTTTGATTTACAACCCCTTTATCATTAAGATTAGATTAAAATGTTTTCACAGCAGCTGTACATCTTTTGCCACTAGACGGCATGATATATATGAAACACTGACGTTTCCTCTAAGATAAACTAATCTTTTTTTGTGTTAGTTACGAAAATATTTATTTGGATTGTGGTAAGTAATTGAAATTTCATTTCTTATGAAGATGTCATATTTAATTAGATACTCAAAAGGTTCATTAGGTAAAGTTCTATTTCTAAATTAGTCAGGATCATATTTGAAAATAAGAATTTTTTAAAAAAAAGTTTTAATATTTGCATCCATCAGAAATACTAAATATCCATTTATTTATGATTTGATATAATTATACTACTAACGATACATTTTGTTTTAACTATTATATTTTTTAAAAGAATTTTGATGATTGATTCCATAATAATAATTTCTGAGCAGGATGTCAATAGTTCTTCAGTGTCTCATTAAATCATAAGGATTTTTAACTCCTCATGTATAAAGGATTTTTCTATAATGCAGATTGAAAGGGACAGAGAATGTGACTTTCATGCTGGGTAAAAGAAAATTAGGATACTAATTTCTCAGTCTGTTCAGTATTTGACTCAAATATTGACTTATTTGCTGGTAATGTGAGTTAATATTTCCTGCAGATTTTCTTGACTCGCGGATGCCTTTTTTGTTGTGTTGTATTATTTGATTCATTGCTTCGAGGTTGTTGTACTTTCGATAATCATTCTTCTTGCGTCTAAATATACTATTTCAAGTAAATGTACGAATAGCACCAGCTTCAATGATTATTATTAAATGGCTACAATAGATATATTGCAGCCATTACTTTTAAACTAACTTTTTAAATTAACTCAACGGGGATTCATTTTTTTTCGAATTCATTCCTTCTATTTCCACACTCAAGTAATTTAATTCTATTTATCCAACATTTTTTTCCATTCGATTTTTTTCTTGATCATATTCAAAAACAAAGAAAGTCGAGAGACTAATACAAAATGTAAAAAAAACAAATAATGTCATCCACCAAAAGTAGAAAATCATATATTCATAGGTTTGTTTAGAAATAAAACTGAACAAAAAAATATATTCTGACAAACAAGAATCCAAGGGTAGCTTTGTATTGTCCATCCAGGTAATCCTCGACTACGCAATAAGGGGATATAGCATAGTGGGAAAGATGCCAAAACGAACAAGAAAACTTAGAATGGAATGAAAAATCACTCACACACACGACTAAGAAATTCAAAATAGGATATAAAAAATACTTAGCGAATTCTAGTTTGAGTCTCGCCTTATCTCTTGCCGTCCTGAAGGAAAGAGCGAAGGAGGGGTGGGGGCTGAGAGAAAGGGAATAAAAAAATATGTGGATGAAAGAGAACCTAATTTGAAAAGTTGGTGTGAGCATTCGAGTGTAAATGCACTCAAGTCCTAAATTCAAAGCAGGGTGGTGTTTGGGGAGGGGGTGAGGGATGACAGTGCTGAGAAAAGGGAGATGGGGAAGGATCTGATTCCCACCGTGTTGTGTGCAAATCTGGCAAGGGCTGACGAACTCTCCTCTGGAAGCCTCTGAAATGAATAGCTGGCAGACGAGCAGTTATCCCTTCTTCCGCTTGGAGCGGGTCGCGAGGCGATCGAGCGGAATCCATTTGAAAAGTTCTTCCGAATTACCTCTCAGGAAACAAGAATGGGAAGAATTGTTATTTCTGGAAGTAAACACATACCACTCTAAGATCATTAGAAGTATGATTGAAATCCTGAACAATTGCAGCGCTTCATTTTAACTCTATATTAATTTATATTGGTCAGATTATGCACTAGAAAGTCAGGTTTTGTTAATTTTATGATAGCAATAAACTAGGAGTCGACATATAGAGAGGTTATTTCATTAAGTTATGTGAAAAGAATTTTTAGTTTGTATTTGATTTAATATATTTATATTTAAATTTGACTTATCTGATGAAATTTCTAAATTATATTAATGTCTCACAGAAGATTTAACTATTTTTCACATATTTTTTAGAAATAAAAATGGTTAATGCCTCTGGTGTGATTGTTTCCGTTTCTTTGATTCTTATATCTTTTCCTATAATTAATATTGTTCAGATTATGGCACATAACTAATCATAATTTTCTGCATGCATTGACATAATTTTTATTAAACTTAAATTTCGCTTTAATATTTAGAATTTAAATTATTTTTGTGTCAAAAAACATGTTTCAAAATATATTTTAAAAATAAATATTGATTTATTTTTAAAATATATTTAAGAGATTACTTTTCTATGTTACTTATAAGGAAATACGCAATTAAGTTTCCATAATTATTTTATTATATCGCCAGGATTACAAGTTTTCAGAATTTCTTCATGTGTTAATGAACACTCTTTAAATGATCTCTCATTATTCATTGCTTAACGAATTATAGATCAGATCAATCATTGAAATGTACTTAATAATGTATCAATCAAAAGAGGCCCCGTGATTTAATCTGCGATGTAGATAGTGTGTTTACAAACAAAAACATCATCATAAAGAAGAGCTTTTTTTGCTATAAAAATAAAGCTTGATGAAATTCTTGATTAAAGACTATTTTCATTTTTTTTTAAAATTAGCATGTGTTCTGCTATATGCATAGAAAATTGAAATACTCTCTAAACTAAATATGTTATTTGCCAGATATTAATTTTTTGTGTTTTGAGGCTTCTTTTATTTCCTGAAAATTTTCATTAACTTGTGCAGCATAATTTTAGTCACACATTGCGCATTTCTTAATTCACGCAAGAAATTAATTTGGTTCCAATTCTATGGAATCACATTGCATTATTCTATTAAAGAATTAGATGTAATAAAAAATTGCATAATTGTATACTATTTAATTATCATTAAAAAATAAACTGCCCTGTTATGTAGAGCTATTTTCTCATATTTTCCTATTGGTTTCCAAAAGTTTTTATTAGCAGCTTCGAAAAAAAAAAAAAAAAAACACATTGAGAAACTGAAAATACCTTATAATTAAAAGGCACTTTCAAAACTTAACGATTCAATGTTAAGGCATTTTTATTTAATTAAAAAACGCTATTTACTCAAATAAGTCAAAAAGAAAGCACATTTTCAAAAAAGAAACACTGTACAATTAAACTTTAGTAATTAAAGTACGTAATTACATATTAGAAGCACAACTTAGCAATTCTATTCAAATTACTTAATGGAGAGAAGCTGCATAAAGATATTAACGTCGAATTATATATAAAAAATATTTTTTTTTCTTCTAACAAAACGCGATCAGTGCGTTTTAGGCCAGCAAATGGTTCACTAAAACTCGATTTTAAAAAAGAAAGAAACAATAGTAAAATACTTAATTAGCTCTTAATTATCATTAAAAACATTTTATCTAAACTTTTTTTTCCTTGTAAGCCCTTTTCTCAATTACTTAAATTTTTATTATAAAAACAATTTCTTTTGAAACGGATCCATTAAGATTAGTTTAAGAAATAGTGTTACGCAAATTAACCTGGAACTTCAATTAGGTGAATGACATACAAAGACTTTAAGCCAAACAAAGATAAAGAAAGTTTTAAAAACAGACCGAATGGTTTTTAATTGATATTTTTCAATTGGAATTATTTTTTTTCCTTCTACTCGTCAAGATTCTTTAAACTTCGAGACATCTTGAATTCGAGTATTTTGCGAAAGGACCAGAACATGTCAACAGCATTCTGGAGTTTCTGAGAACAAATATTGATTTTAAAGAATATTCGGCATATGTCACGTAATCACATCATTAAGAGAGAAGTATTTAAAAAATGAATTAATTTTTTATCTCGTTTTTTATGATAAATTGATTTACAATACATTCGTAGATCATGTAAATTTCGAATGTAAAGTATTACCAGCTTCATTTAAAGCATAATTACTTATGTAATGAAAATCTAGTTATTATTTTAGCAGTAAGTGCAATAGAAGTTAAATATTCTATAATATTTATTATAAGTTAATATAACTATAATATTATAATTAAAATAGTAATCTACAATTATATATTAAAATTAGAGTATCGTATATATATAGCTCATGTTAGTTTAAACAAAAGCAAAACAAGTTAATAAACTTTAACTTTAAAAAAAAAATCCAAAAATTCACCACTTTTAAATGAATTTTGAATAAATATGCTACTGCTAATGATTTTAATTGGTCGTTATTATTATTAACAGCATTTATTTTTATTAACAAAACATTACTTATTGACCACATTAACAATAACATCCAAACCATAACATGATTATTTTTTTCGTAATCATTCTATCCAAGTTGTTCTGATAAACCTTTAAGGATCTTGTTTTTTACCATCCAAGATTTCTGTTAATTCGGTTTCAAACATAGGGAAGTAATGCAACTAATTAAATAATAGAAAATTCTGCTGATTTAAACAGAAAAAAAAAACAGTTTAGAAATATACAGTAATTTGTTTTACAAGTTAAAAATAAATAGTAAAATTAAATTAAGAATATATATTTAATAAATTAGAATATTATTTATTTAATATATTAACAAGTTAATGTATTAAATATAAATATAAAAGATATAATTCTAAAATAGCTAATAAAATTAATATGAAAAATTAATAGATGTTACAAGTCTATTTTACAACATATTATGCTGGGTCTCTTTAGAACCCATTCATTCATTTACTATTAAATTCAATAGCAAGTATACACTGTTGTTTATCAGCCAAATTACTGTCCTCACTAACTTAAGAACCAGTGATCTTTTCTTTTTCCAGCAGTCATTATATAGCTTATATAATATGATTATGCGATTAAATACATATGATTACAGCTATCAATATTTTTATTGATTGTAAACATTTTGCTAATTCATTAAAATATAACAGAATTATGCGATGTAACTGATATGAGGAAATCCTGAAGGATTAATTAGATAGAACAAATTAATTTAAAAACATTTCTAGTTAAAAATATCAAAAGTTAGATGAAAAGCAGAACAATTCAATGAAAATCATGAATTGATTGTTAATTTGTTTTTAAATTTTATTACTAGATGAATGCTAATTAATAAGTGTAGACTTAAAATGTTAATAAGTGTTAAATTAAAATGTATAGTTCATGATAAATATCGAATATTACCACATTTCTCTTGATTAGTTTCACACTCGATAAAAGGAAAATACCTCAGAAGA
This sequence comes from Argiope bruennichi, assembly GCF_947563725.1. NCBI lineage: Eukaryota > Metazoa > Arthropoda > Arachnida > Araneae > Araneidae > Argiope > Argiope bruennichi. Next base: position 26,179,246 of record NC_079151.1, on the reverse strand, counting down.
ATACAAAAAATTTCTTGAAAGATTGATTGACAAGCTACAGAAAAAAAAATCAAATGCATGCAATAGTTCGCGAGAGACTTGGAACATTATTAAAAAAATATAATCTATAAATAAAATTCGAATTTTTCGACCGCAGCACTGGATGCTGCCATAAGTAGAAAAGGCCCTCCCTCTCAATACTATCGATCCAGAAGAAGATTATTTCTGGTTTTTTTCCTGGATCGAAGCACCGATGATTCGAATTCTGAAGCAAGTGTATCCGATACAAGCGGGAGTATTTCGCCGCCGTCAAAACACTGTCAATTCCTTTTCTATCCGCAGAATATTTCTCGTCTTACGTGACCACAATTGTAAAATGAAAAAGTACTTAAAGGAAAAGCTCTTGCATTTTATTTTCATATCATAAATAGCACAGGAGAATGTGTGATACCGACTCTGGATTTTTCGAAATTGACTTTTTAAAGGAAATTGGAGACGTAAAAGTAGTCGAAAAAGAAGTTTTGGAACTAAAAGGTACTAGAACTGTCCTTGCATTTCTAACATAATGCTTGAAGAACTATTTATTTTGGGATCTTACTTTAGACCGTTGTGCTATAGCTAGTTATAAAGAAACTGAAATTTATTGATTTTTTTTCCTTATAAAATCAAGACAAATTATTTGTGCTAATTGGAGTTCGTTCGTTCATCGAATCATAAGGTTTTTCGAGCTATATAATTAAAAGTTTTAATTCTGATTATTCCTTTATCGTTTCAAAAGGCCTACATGAATTCTTAAGACCTTTATTCCAATTAGTTTATCTATCAAAATAATAAATAAATTATTTGTGCTAATTGGAGTTCGTACATCACATCGAATTATCAGGTTTTTAGAGCTATATAAATAAAAGTTTTACTTCTGATTATTCCTTTATTATTTCAAAAGGCCTACATGAATTCTTAAGACCTTTATTCCAATTAGTTTATCTATCAAAATAATCAAAGTTCAGAAAAGTTGGAAACTTTCCTCAAATCAAATTTGGAATTGAATTCTTCAGAGCAATGGTTTTCCTTGATATGGTGAATTTTGTGATCTAAGTAAATATGAAATAAAATGTACAATCTCACAATTTAATAAATATAAAAAAAGAAGAAAAAATTGATGTAGTGAAAAAGAAAATGTTATGAAAAATTATTTCTTTTATTTTCACATTTAAATTATTTTTATTCATTTGTTTTATTACTTTTTTATTAGAATACAGCGAATCAAACTTGTTTTGCATAGTTGCGCTTACACTTTTTACCTGTATTGTCTTGTTTCTTTTCATTATTTATGAAGACAGATTTTCCAATTATAACGAAGAAGCTATAAATTCATTTGAATATATATATATATATATATATATATATATATATATTAAATTTGCCACTTCAACATACCAAATTCTCCTAAGACGTTAAATGCATGTTATTTTTTCATTATTTTTGATTCAGCTTCATAAATACTTCTAAAGTTATTCCCACTGTTTGAATATTATCCAAATAAATTCGATATAGAAAACATAAAAATACAATTCATATCAAATAGATGCAATTTATTTATTAATAAATTAGAAGTTCGAATGACTTTTTACAAAAATTGAAATTTGTAAACATCTTAATTATTTTTATTTAAAGCCTATAGAAATACTGTGTTTCAAAATAAAGTCAGAAAAAAAAATTGAATCGAAAGCATTTATCATGCCAAATCTTTTTTTTTTTTTTTTTTCGCTTTCAGTATGAAATAATAGGATTTGTATTTTTCCTGATTTCAAATTGACTAATAAGATTTGTATATGGTTTTATACTGAATATTAATTCCATAAATTATTTCAAAGCAATAATGAGTATTTTAACTCAATGAAAATAAGTTGCGCTCAGAATCTGAAGAAATTCAACTTCGCTATACTTTACATTGATATATCGGGTGTCCCATAAATTTGTAAATACTTTAAAAATTCATAAAAATTGAAGAAATGAGTACATTTTAATGCGGTTTGCAAAACTGTTATTCTCATGAAGGGGAATTTTTTTCCATACAAAAAAAAAAGAGAAATAGTTCAAAAATTTGTCGATAAAGGGCGCTAAACACAAGCAAAACATACAATTCTACGGTATAAATACTTTTATTTGCATGCAAGCAATTGTTTACAAGCGTATAACACCAGTACTACAGTACTTGTTCTATGTATCCGCCATCACCACAAATAACAGTTTGGAAGCGGGAGACAACACTGGTAACTGCATCATACAGCATATCCGGATGAATGCATGAGATTTCGTGGCGAATGACTTCCTTTAGCTGCATTAACAAAGTTGGCCTATGTCGTACACCCGAGACTTAAGGTAACCCCATAGCCAAAAATCAAGGGGTGTTAAATCTGGTGAGCGTCGGGGCCATTCATGAGTAAAGTGACGGCTGATTATCCGTTCTTCAGTAAAAGTTCTTCTCAAAAATGCTTTCATTTCCGTGTCGATTGAGGAGGTGCCCCGTCTTGCATGAATGTCACTGTGTCAAGGACATCGTGTTCCAATAAAGACGGTATCACTTCCTTCTGTAACATTTCCAAGTAACTTGTTCCATTAACTGAACATGTCTTCCATCCTGCTTTTTTACAGGGCTTTTCAAAGTAAAAAGGGCCTACAATAATGGATGCAGTGAAACCACACCAAACAGTAACCAGTGGTGAATGCGGCGGCTTCTCAGTGTAAGCATGTGGATTCTCATGTGCACATATTCTACAGTTATGGTTATTAACTGCTCCATGCAAAGCAAAATGAGCCTCATCTGTCCACAATATTTTCAGCAGCCATCGCGGATCATCTTCAATTTTCGCCAAAGCCCAATTTGAGAATTCCAATCTCTTAGCTGTATCATTTGGTAAGAGCTGATGTATCGATTGCAATTTGTATGGGTACAATTGCAACCGTACCATGAAGGATACGGTACACCGAAGGCATTGATATACCAGTTATTCGTGCCACTTCTCGTGCGCTACTGACTGCACTTGTAGACTGTTCCCTTAGCGTGTCCATTTGCGAAGAGACATCGGGGGTACGGACTGTTGTTAAACGAGCTGCACCACTGAGTGGCCGACGACACAAACTTCCAGTTTCTTCGAAACGGCGTACTAGAGAAACAAGTCCAGCAGGTGTGATCGGACCTGAACGTTTCTTCAATCTTTTCTGGGTCATAAACTTTCGTAGGGCTTCAGCCGCCGATTCGTTGCTGACATAAAACAAATTTACCAATAGAGCTTTATCCACCAGTGTCAACATCTTAATACAAACCTTATGCAAACCTTTAGAAATGATGTGTCAATCGCTCACGCTGCCTTTCATAAGACTTTAATTTCCATATTTCCACTGATTTGCTTGTGCGCAGCGCCCTCTATTGACAAATTTTTGAATTATTTTTTTTCTGTATCAAAAAAAATCCCCCTTCATGAAAATAATAGTTTCGCAAACTGCATTCAAATATACCCAGTCCTTCAATTTTTATGAATTTTTAAAGTATTTACAAATTTATGGGACACCCGGTAAGTCATTAATATTTTTAATGAAATTTAATTGTTTTAGGAATTTCTAGCATTAACATATTATTCCGAAGTAAGCTGTAACCCTTTGGATATTGAGATGAGAATTATTTGCTTTTTATTCTTGCGATGAGCCCGTTTCATATATCTAATCCATTTAAAATATTTAGCTGAAGTCACTTTAATTAACTTAATTTCTGGATATCAAAGCCATCAGTAATTTATCAGATATTCGCTTTCGAAATGTCAATATTACATCAAGATGAGACTAATTAATTTATACACGTCAATATCATTAAATTATGCAAACGAAACCTGATCCCTTTCCATTTGTGATGCGTCCCCGTAGGTGCCTGTAAATAACACGGTGGTAACATCGGCCAACTTTACGATATAGGATGCAATAACCGTAGTTTATATTAGCAACTGGGAAACATTCGCGTACACTATAAATCTGTGGGATGGATACTTTAGTGGCTACTCTGGAGAAATTTGGGTAGCTGTAACGCTCGTTGGATGTCAGCTTTAATGTCTTATGATTCAATGGAACTCGGATCGTTTGTAATCTGGATCAACAAAGTGGTGAACGTAATCTTAATGCAGCTCGAAAACTATGGAGATTTTCTACAAATGATGCTTTCTAATCTTGGCTCTTTGCAATCAAAATGGTTGAAAATTAGGAAATTAAATTCCTAAGGTAAGTTGGCGAAATTTTGAATATTTACATGCTTTTCCAATAAATATAGCTAATGTTTTGGGTGTTATTTTGATAGTATAAATTGTTGAAAATGCAAATTTAAGTAATAGAGTGATAAATTTAGTTTAGAATTTTAAATAGATGAAGCAATTGCTTTTTTTTTCAAGAGGATAACTACCTGTTCTTGCTTTAAAAATAAAAGTTGACTAAATATTTCAATTTATTTGGGGAATTCTTTCTCAAGCAATTTCGAAAATGAGAAATATAATATATCATAAAAAATAACTTCTTTATTCAAATGCTTTAAATATTCATTAAACTTTTAATAGACTTCTGTTTAAGAATATTGTTTTCTAATATTTCAAATATAATATTTTAATTTTAAGATAATTGTTTTCTAATATTTAGTTCTGTTTAAGAATATTGTTTTCTAATATTTAGTTCTGTTTAAGAATATTGTTTTCTAATATTTAGTTCTGTTTAAGAATATTGTTTTCTAATATTTCTAATATAATATTTTAATTTAAAGATAATTGTTTTCTAATATTTAGTTTTGTTTAATAACCTTGTTTTCTAATATTTAGTAGTAAAATTCAATTTAAAGAATTTAATTTGGTTAATTAAGTTCCATGAAGGCTACATTCTTCTGCAGCTAATCTTCAAAACTTCGCAAATCAAAAACAAAAAACAAAAACAAACAAACAAACAAAAAACCTCTGTCTGTATTCTTTATTAAAATATTTTTTTAAATATTCTGTTCTTTTATTGTTTTCACAAACAATGGAAAATAGGATCTACATGAGATATAATATAAAATACAATTATATTTGCAGACATTTGATACTCAACATCTATTGAAAATAAACAGAATAAAATGATTCATGATAATGTTCCCCAAAATCCAATAAATGATATTTTAAATGCTCTGTTTTATTGAATGGTTACTCTCTTTCACATTTCTAACATTGGAAGCTAAGATTAAAAAGTCTGTAAATTGGCATTATGCACCCATTATATGAAGAGTCGAAATAAGTAATATTTAATAGAATTAATTTGAATATAAGGTACATTTTTTATTTAATGCTCAAAAACGCTTTTAAAGTAACAATTTTCAAAGGTAGAACATTAGCTCAGCTTAGTCCAATGCAAAGCCTTTTCTATTGCGTGATCTTAAACATAACAAAAAATTGAATATTTTAATTAGGATATTTTTCTCATTTTTCGCAGGTTATATTTTTACCTTTTCATATATGAAATATACTACGAGAAATTATTATAATTTTCAAAAAAAATTTGAAGTCGTAATTTAATGCATTCGCTGCTACGACTGACGACTGATATTCGGGCCATATATCTAATTAGATGAATCCTTCTTTGATATTTCTTTAGTAGAGGAGGTGTCATCTAATAAGACCGATGCTCTGGTATAGTTACATATTATCTGTAACGTACAGGCACGTGATGCGGAAACCAATATGTTAGACAAATCTCCTCGTTTCAGATCACCCTGAGAAGAAAAAATATTCTTTGAATTATATCAATGTATATGTGAAGACTATAATTAACATAACCGCTTTGGACTAGAAAGTAGAAATTTGACATAGACATCGCATCCAAATTTGTGGATTTCTATTAAATTTTAAAAGAAATACATTCGGAGGGAATTTATCTGTGCAGCTTTCAGAATCAATTAATAAGAAGAATTAATTAAATTAATATAACTTTAAAAATGAAGAGAACCGGATGGATAAAATTTGGTATACAGATTTAACACCTAAATTCTAGATCTGTATCAAATTTGATAAGGATCAAGGGATATATTTTTGCATGCATTAAGAAATAATAAATAAGAAGAATTAATTAAGTTAATAAGATAATTTTAAAACGAAGACAACCGGATGGATAAAATTTGTATACAGATTTAACATCTAAATTCTAGATCCGTATCAAGTTGGATACAGATCAAGGGATATATTTTTACATCCATTAAGGGATTGCTCATCTGTTGGTTTGTGCTTTGAAAATCATGTAAATACAATAGCAAAAAATAAATAAATAAAAAATGGGGTGATTAAAATATATGAAATTTAGTATGGATTTATTTTATTATAGTTACAGTTCTGTATCAAATTTTTGTTTTAATCTTTAGTAAAAAAGGCTTTAAAAAACATATTCAGCTCCCTGCCATTTTGCAATAACCGCATTCAGGATAATGGGCTTTTTCTTAACTGTTTTTCGCCAATGGCGTGCGCCAAGTAATACGTAAGTATATTTATTAGACTGCACAAGAAAAAATTTGGGGAGACCATTCCTATTGGTTTTAATGTTGGAGCCCACGATCATAAAAATAATGTTGAAATTTCATCACAGAAATATCAAGTTAAAATATAAAATGTGATCTTTGGGTGAATATGATTGTGGAAAGGCATGTTAAAAAAGACTGAAAGCGAAAACTGCGAAATGTTAAACAATTTCTTCCCTTATTGCCTATGTTTAATGTGATATCTAATAACTGGCTGGAGATATTTCGAAGATGTAGATTGATTAAAAATCATCATGCAATTAAACTAGTTTATCATTTTCAAAACCCCTGGAGGAGGCACCACGAAATGAGGATGAGATGCTTCCGGTATGGTGGTTGGATCTCGCCACCTTGGACGGTACAAAAATAGATGGGGGATCTGGCTCCTCCCATCGATGACGGTACGTACTTCCTTCTGGAAGGGTTGTACCGTAACCGGTGATGACCCTTAGGACCTCAACCACAATTCCTGCCAGTGTTGCTGTTGCGGTGGTCCGGTCAATCAATATTATTTATTCGTGTGCCTTCGGGAGGGTCGGAGAGTCAGTGATATGATTTTCAATGCTAAATAAGAATTATTTATAAGTAATGCATTTATCAAGACTTTCCAGGCTCCATATACTAAAATATAAAAGTATAGCTAAAGTTTTCAAATATTACCAGATTTAAAAATATAATCATTTTCTTCATCGTTTTACGTCCATATACTTTAGAATAGTTCAATTTAATTGAATGAACAATATGTAAATAAACCTTATTGTACTCATTCGCATTTCCCCATGAAATCAATTAACATATTTTTATGTTTTTAAATCCAAGATAGGATTTGTTTCGAAACCACGAATGTATTTCAAAAATTTAAATTAATTCATTTCAATTTTCGCATCTGAATATTTCATTGTTCATGTGTATAATTCATGGAAGGGAAAATATCTATGGTTCTTTTTAAAATGAAAGCTGAGAGTTTTAAAAATTGTTCTCTGAGAAAGCATTTCTGGAAAATTTAACAAAGCAAAAGATATTTGAATGCATCTACATATCTCGTAGCTCCCCTCGAAGAATTTCAAAAACAATACCATTAAGTAGAGCTACAAAAAGCTCTCGTAGAAAACAAAAAAATATTTCTGTCATGTTCCTCCAATATATTACGTCCCATTCAAAATCCAAAGAAGAAAAATAGATGCTCGTATTTTACGCTAATAACAGGATTACTTTCATACACCAAACGTTTTGAAGCTTTTGTGAACTATTGTTCGGAAGGATGAAACTGTCTTTATTTTTGTTTTCTCCTTTTACGTAAGATTGCAATAGACGGATCACTTTCTTTGTATAAAAGCGGAACCTTGGTTTCTAGAAAAGATGTTAAGAAATGAAAAGTTCAAAATAGAGATAAATACTAAACAACTTATCGAAAATGTTGTTTATTTTACTCACAATAATGGATGGTATTAGAGCATGGTTATTTTCAAAACAATAAGGAGAAAAAGCTATTTTTAAATGCAGGTGAATGTGAGTCTATTGGTTGTTATTGTTTGTAATATTTGATCTTTTCTCTATTAAAGAAAGTTGTTTGATTTTTATTAAAAAAGTTTTAATTAGGGAAACGTGAATTTATGTTCTTTTAATTTTTATACGTTATGCTCATGATAATCATTTTATGGAAATTTGGATTGATATTAAGAGGATTAAATCAAATTTTTTTCATTGCAGAATGAATAATTTATAAAGATTATTTTTAAAACTGGAATTTATTAAATGTTAAAAAATTTTAATGTATAATTTATATGTTCCCTATTAATTAATTTATTACCTTTTTTAATTATTTGATCAACATTGTAAATAAAGAGGGTTTTAAAAAAAAATATGATACTAAAGAGCAAGGTTGTAAAGGAAAAATTGAAAAGTAGTAATCGGTCAAAAGAATCAAATAAATATTTAATTAAAAATAGAAATAAATCAAAAAGTCCTTTAGAATTGCACAGATTAGCGAAATAAGAGGAATAGAATTTCCCTGCTTTATGTATTATTCTGCATCTAGACAGTAAAATAATGCATGCTCGTGAAGAAAATTCCAAGTTTTATTAGCCTGTTAGACATAGAATAGTAATATATGAAAATTATTAAACTAATCTTCATTGTATAGTGTAATCCTTACACAATATCTAGTTATAGAATTACTTTTAATATAGTCTTTTGAAGAATGGGTACTAAATTATCTCTTATAAATTGTCATTTTTAACTCTATGTAATTTTCTTATTTTTTGCAAAAAAGTTTTTGATGTCAGAAATAACTCTAACAGAAATTCTTCAACTTATTTTCTAACAGAAAATAAGCTAACAGAAATTCCAGCTCCAACAAATCAAAATATTCAAATACATAATTAATTATTCATGATAAATTCATGCATAATATTACATATTATAATCCATAATAATATTACGATATTTTTTTTTAAATTATTGTGAATATTAAGGATATATAAGGGAGTAAGTCTCAAAATATCTTTTTCATTTCTCAGGGGAAACAAAATAATTCATTTTGGAATGTAAAAGCATTGAAAAATAAGAATAAGTTGAAGCATGTAATTTTTCAAAAGTACAAATGCATTTAATACCTAACTCATTAATGATGCCTTCAATTCTATTGTTGCAGCTTTTCATGCTGTTAAATATTTTTAGCTTTGAAATTACTGTTCCTTTGTAAGAAGAAGCAAAATTAAAATTGAATTAAATCTCTTAAGAAACATTTTTGAAACTGTCAAGATAAAAGCTACGATAATTCAAAGCAAGGAAATTAATTCATAAACTTGATTCTAGATTTATACTTGGAATCCTGACTTAAGATAAGTGATTTATATTAAACAATTTATTAAAAATTAAATTTGGCCGTTTCAGTTCATAGGAATTTCAATTAGATATTATACTTTACTTCTCCTATATTTGAATAGACATTCTTTTATTTAAGAAAAATACTATTATGAAAAAGTGCATTCATCATGCTGAAAAATGTCATTCTGGATAATATATTTAAACATATTCATATTATTTATAAAAATATCATGATAATATAATTTTTAAAGAAAATTAAATCAAGAGTTAAAATTAGGATTCAAATTCATACAAATTCCTAATTCATATTCACATAATTCCTACATTTATATATATATATATATATATATATATATATATATATATATATATATATATATATATATATATATATATATATATATATATATATATATAAAGGTAAAGTATTAAACACATAAATATTTCTTCGACTAACGTAATATTTAAAATATATTTGAAAATAAAAAAAAATAAAATATATTTAAAGATAAAATACAGTATATGAAGGAAAACCCACTAATGATTCGAGGAATGAGTTGAAGAAAACTTATATAATATTATAAAAATCATATATTATTCAAATTGCGCTGTTTTTGCTCATTTCATATGAAAGCATAGTAAAATACAAATGCATATAAATTTGTTGGTCTAGAGTAATATACTACTGTTACAAATATTTTTCGGAATATAAAGAAGCGCATGGAAAGAAACCTTATAATGATTCCCAAAACGATGTTTTTTCCTATAAAAGAATGAACTACAACAAAATACGTGAGTTCAACAATCTTATAAAGCATGCAATTTAAATATTTTCCTAACATTATAAGAAAATAAAATAGTTAAAATAGATTGTATGGTGCGTTCGATCGCAAATTTCGAGACACAATAAGAATGGGAGAAAAATTCTCTTCTTTTTTTTAAAGTACACTCACAGCATATGTCGAGGACTCGACTCCGGTACGCGATCGCAATTATTTGCCAAACATTTTATACAGATGTACGAAGAAGAACGTATTATTACTTCCCCAGACCACATTTTACGTGTACCTACTTCTCAAACTTCGCCCATTCCAAACCGGGAGAAACCAGCAGGTACACTCGTCCTCTTTTCCCGGAATAGCGGAAAATTGCTACCCAATGCACGGAACGAATCAAACTAGGAATAAGAAAACACGGAAGCATCAATTTGCCAAAGGCAAGCTCCTACAATAATTGCTACACACGGAATCGTACGGAATTTCCAGTTATGGAAAGTTTCCCATTACTGAAAAGGTAGTCGCCTCCAGCACCAGGGGTATCGTGTAGGTATGCCATGGAGAGTGGAACAAAAAAAAATAAGAAAAAAAATACTAACAAAATATATTTACTCAGAAAGGAATCGAAGTAAGCAAAAAGAAAAGAAAAAAAAAAAAAACATTTTAGGAGGTGGATAAAATCGTATCGCCTCGCATAAGCAAGAACAAAATGAAGTAAAGTAGAAAATGATGAGTTGCTTCCCAATTTTTTTCCATTTCTCTTGGCTTTTTTTTTTCTGTCTTACTGAGGGGAAAAAAAAGAAAATTCGTTTACATTTTATGAGTTTTTTGATTGATAAGGAGAGCCAAATTTTATTGTCTAATGTAAGTTATAATATTTCACAAAAACTTTGGGCTTTCCTACATAATTTTTATATTATAGTTCCATTTACTCAAATTTAACTCCATAAATCATTATATGACCTCAGGAGAACAAATTTACATCCAAATCTGAGCACGATGGCCTAGCGCTTTAAAATGTGTTTATATCATGATAGGTGCCATTATTCGCTCAAGCAGGTAAAGATAGATAGTCAAACTAAATAAAGAAGAAGAATTTGTTTATTCCATTTACATATTAACTATATAGCTAAATTAATTAAATAAATAAGTCTCTTAATTATTTATATAAACTTATATTAATTTAAAAAGTCCTCAAAACATCTTTATTTTTATAGTAAATTGAATTGATTAAGGGAAAATTTGAGCTTAACAGTGCGTTCGATTTCGTATTAATTAAATTTCTAAATATTTAAATGAACTTATTTTAATGTATAATGAACTTATATTATTTTTAAAAGTCCTGAGTGCGTCTCTCTATTTACCGTAGACTGAATTGATTATGGGAAAATTTGAGTTTAAATGTGAGTTCGACTTCCTAAAAACTAAATTTTTAAATATTTTTTTCAGAAATTTTTTTTCTTATATATTTTTTGAATATTAAGATATGAAATGTTGTGTTATATGTGAAAATCTATCTGCAATATTATTTCAAGCATAATAGAAAACTGACTTTCACTACAATTTTCACCAAGTATAAATATAATCTGGTCGAATTCAAAGATAATATAAAATCGCAGTATTATCCAATTTAATAAAATTACGCTATTATGTAATTTTGAATTAATCAAATGCTTCAGCTGCTGTAATTAATCTGTCGAAAAAAACCAATTAAGCTGGTTCTAAATCGAAAAATAGACCGATATATAATTTTTGAGTTTAATTTTATTGAAATTCAAACGACGGTATAAATTTTATGTCCTTTAATATTTTTGTACAAGTGATCGATTCCAAACATAATATATAATTCAAACACAATTAATATTTTACTAGTAAAAAATAAATTAAGGATTTGTTGTAGTGATTTCAAATGTTAAATGTCTTTAAACATTCTGCTACTTTAATGTGAAAAAGCTCCAAGAGATCGCAATAATGTCGTTTGCCTTCCGTAAAGTATGTGTTCCTTTTATTAAATTTGCTTTTATATGTTTGAAATAATTCGTAATCGTTAAACTGTGCATGCAATAGTCAAATAATTATATTTACATATTCAAACATTAATTTTGAGAATGCAAATTTATATAATTTCAAATGTCAAATGTTCAAGAATATTAAAACCTTTTCTATGTATTAAAATGTTTTTCATTTTAATTGGAATTAGAAAGAAAAGAAAGTGCAATATGATTGGAAAATTCATTAATAAAAGTTATTTTATGTTCATTTGTTTACTTTGTACATCAAAAATGTTTTTTGAATAATGAATAAATTTTTAGCATAAATATTTTTGAGCCCATTTATAATATATGATTTAATTTAAAAATCTTATAGATTTACTACAATCTCTGCTAAGTTATTTCAAATGCAAAATATGGTGATATTTCCTTATGAATTAAAATTTGTATATTTCTTTTCATATATTTTAATAATCAAATTATATCAACATTACAAATGAAAAAAACCATTTGTACTTTGAAAACAATAACTCATTTTAGTTCCCCTATATGGAATTAATGTAATACAACTTTCAAAACTCCAGTAATATAAAACTAAATTGTGGATAATATTAGATATTACATTTGCGATACTTCAAATTTATATTTTTCTTAAAATTTGGCAATTAATCCATCTGCTTCAATATTTACCCATGGTCCATAAGAGTGATTATATAAATACAATTTGATTGTTAATTACAAAATAATATTAAAAGTATATACATAATAGTAAGCAAAGAAAAAGCAAAAAAAAATCATACACTTATACATTCAACCTTAGATTTGTAAACTTGTACTTTAAGTTGCGAAATTTATCAGATCATGTTTTCTAATTTTCAATTCTTATTTTGTTTTTGAATATAAAGTGAATAGAAAATTTTCATCATAATGTGTTGTATAATTAATTACGCAATTACTTTATTGTTTGTTTTCTACTTTGCAAAATATTAAATTAGAATTTAAATTTCTAAAAATTTTCAAAGCTAGATATTTTTAAAATTCTGTTTCAAATTGGGAATAAATATTAAGCAATGAATTTAATTTTGGAATAAATATTCAATAATTAGTTACAGTATACGCATAGCTAAATCTACCCGTATAAACAAAATTTAGAATACCCATCTGTAGTACTGTATTGCTTGTTTCTCGTTTTTCCAGCAGTTATAAATTGCATACGGCAGTGACTTCATTTAATTTAATATAAATATTTGAAGGTCAGATGCACATCTTATTTTCCTTTTTTAAAAACGAACATGGCATTTCATAATCCTTTGATAGGCATTATTGCCCTTGGAATTGACTTGACATGTTTTACATTTTTACTTTAAATAGGTTAGCTTAGTTTCAAGTGGTTTAAAATTTCTTCATAGATATTTGGAGAATAGATATTCATGAAATTTTGGCCTAAAGCGGTAAAAATAGCCAGAAAATCCCACAAACTAATAATGATATTCTAAATCTTGTGCATAAAATAGAATATATATATATATATATATATATATATACATATATATATATATATATATGTAATGATATTTTAACTCTAATTTCAATTTAATTAATTTTCATAGTAACTTCATCTTAATTTAGCATATAGTAACTTCATTCTAAAATATTCTCTTATTTCGTGATCCAATTCCACTGTCTCTACTTAATTAATTCAAGAGAAGCTTTGTTAAATTGTTGAATCAGCTAAAATCTAACTTTCCCACACTACGCGTGAAGAGATAACATACCGCTGATCAAGCAAATTCTTTTTTAAAACCTCCCTGTGTTTCCCCTACCTTGTCCACCCGTGTAATGAAAATCCCTATCGAAATCTCATAATACATTAGCACTGTAAAGAAATATTTTCCCTATCAAAATCATAGGTTATATAAGATCAGGGATAAAATGTCCAAGAGCTTTTTCCTCATTCCTTTCTGTGTCGTTCTGTGTGCTCGTCGCTTGTACATATGCTTGCTTCTTCAAAATGAATAAAACGACGTCACGAAATTAAAAGTATCTTCATTGTCTTCAAACTGCATCATGCTTCACAACAAATAATAGTATATATATATATATATATATATATATATATATATATATATATATATATATATATATATATATATATATATATATATATATATATATATATATATATATATATATATATATATATATATAAAGTAGATATCGCTAAGAAATTTTTAATGTTTGGTTGAAAACGACGTAACTAATTATAAGTTGTTACTTTTTTTAGTTTCCCACTGAGCTCTTTTTTTGTGTGTGTGATGAAAGTGTTTTTCAAAAGAAATTAAAATATATATGAATACATAATGATGCGTACCGAAATAAATATATTTTAAAACTTCCATAAAAAATAAATATTAAACATTATAAAAAATAGGACATACAATCTGAATGATCGCTGCCTCTAAATTAAGACTTATAATAACTGAATCCAAAGAAGAAAATGTTTACTTTTTAGAGTAAATTCAATCTTGGCATTCTTAATACTAAATGCAGTGAAGTTTTAGAGATTATTTTAATCGTTTTATGTATTTTAATGTAAGCGTTAATATATACATTCTTAGTATTAAAAATTATTTAAGTATTCGAATTTAAAAATATTAATTTTTATTTCATCCAGAATTCTATACATGTAGGTACTATAATTTCTAAATATTACATTAAATTTGGTATTAGTAATCCGTTTTATATCACAGAAGCAATGGAAGGAAACATATTTCAGTCATATATGCTATGTTTAATTTTTTAATTTAATATTGGGGATTTTGATATACTAATATTTGCAGATTGTATTTGAATTTGAATCATGTGGTGAATTCTCATGAATTAGAGCGGATTAGAATTAAAAAAAATCATGTTTTTACGATTCCTGTCTGGTAACTTTTAAGCATAATTTCAAATGAAAGGATTACCTTAATATACAGATACAGAATGGCTTTCACATAACTTTTCATAAATAAAACTTCGTCAGAAATTTATACCATTACGCAAAGTTTAAGACTTTATTGCGGAAGTTTAACTAATCTGAACTCGGATTTATCAATATATTTATAAGGAAGTAATAATTAAATCACACTGGTGAAAAAGTGACTGAAAATGGAAAATTTAGATGAATTTCTAGTCAAATGACTAGAATTTCTAGTTTAAAGTTAAGGAAGAAATTAAATTAACTGAAGAAATTCAAAGCAGCTGAAATTTCATTAAAAATTCTTCTCCAATACTCAAAATAAGTTTAAATTAGAATTAGGAAGATACTCACTCCTATTTTTTTTTATTATTAATTGAACTATATATTTGTAGCATTCACTAATCGCAAATATTACCAATTTATTTTCCATTTCAGAAAACTGAAATGGTTGGTGAAGTTCTTTTCTGTAGATAATTACTATTTGCTCAACTTTTTACATAATAGAGAACCAAATACATCCAATTAAATAGATGTTGGAAATAAATAAATAATATCTAGCCAAAAGTTAACTTTTTATGAAATGTAAAGAATATTTTAATTTTCCATTTTTTTCCATTAATTATTTATAAAACTAAAGTCAATAAGATCAATATAATTTTTAAACCCCAAACGCTATTTTAATTTTATGTTTTGATAAACTTATGCAGTGTAGTATTAATCATCAAAAAGTTATGATATGTCAGCATTCAAAACTACCCAACATTTCATTAAATTTTAATCCATAAGATTTATTTTTGAAACAAATCATCATTTATTCTTTGTTAAGCCACTATTTCGAAAACATTTAATTTTTTTATTTGTTAAAATGAGAAAATATCAATACTTGCTGTAATTTGTTATTATAGTAAATTTTATCACTTATTTTGGACTGTAATAGCAAGTGAAATAAAAATTTATTTTAAAATATATTATTTATATAATAAAAATAAAAAATATATAATAATAATTAAATAATAATAATTTATATAATAATTATTAAATATATATTATTTATATAATAATATATATTAACATATCAATAGATTGCATCTATGAAAATTGAAATTATTCTGTAATAAGTAGATACATTAAATTGAACTGCTTTTCTATTCTTTAATTAAGAATAAAATATACATTATAAAATTGAAAGCATAGTATTTGATGATAAAGGATACTGCTTGATATTATCTTACTATTCTATATTTCAGAGAATATATCATGTATATTTGAAGGTAAAGGATACTTGCTGCTCGATGAAGTCATATCATTCTGTATTTTAGAGAATATATTGTACAATTTTTAATGTATTAGGGGGGAATACTTGGCCCTCCCTCCTCCTAATCAGTCATTCTCAACGGCTCACATTAAAAATGACCGAGAAGAAAATTTCTCAAAAATGGGTTTCAAGATTAAGGTCAACTCAATGGTGAAGCAAACAACATCAATTAGCAAGAGTCTCCCGTCGCATCAGTCAAAGACTTGGTGGCACTTGCTCATTAAGGTTAATGAGTGATATCCCTGCGCTGTTGCTGAAAACGATCCCTCTCTCAAGATAGCCACATTAGCTGAAATATGAGTTTACTTGCGAGAAAGCCGTGATATCAGCGAGCGTGCATATTTCGGAAAAGCTGCACTTTGTCTTTTTTCACGGATCGATACGCAATTACAGTTTTACTTGCCATAAAGTGATGCAGATGTAAGAGAAATGGTTAGGTGACTTGCATACAGGAAAACTAATGATTTTGCAGTCTTCAAAATCTAAGAAATGAATATTTCACCTGAATTGAAATATATATTAGCTGTATTTTGAGTTTGCTGGAGAGATAAAATCGTGATATCAACAAGTATGCTTATTTCTGAAAAGCTGTATATTGTCTTTTCACTCGAATCAATCCACAATTTAGTTTGGTTTTCATAAAATTACACAGTTGTAGAAGAAATAGGTGACTTGCATTCAAAAACGCTAAATATTTTACAGTTTTCAAATGTTAAAAAAATGGAAAGTTGATGATTTTAAAGTTTTAAGTCGCTATAATGTTTGTCTCTGAAAAAATGTCATTGCTCATGGTTTTAGGAATTTTTTTAAAATACATTTTAAATATTTAATTTTTTAGAGCCAGTTCATTTCTAATTTCATGGAAGTATTTAAATACATTAAATAAAATATATATTGTAGGAATGGGCTTATGAAGAGATAATGAAATGATGACACATTAATTTTATTTTTAAAGTAACTTTATTTGTCTAAAAAGAAATTGTCACAATTCAATATTTCGAAAAAAAATTGGAACTAGATTGTATTATTGATTTTGAGAGAAGTATTGAATACTTACATCCAATTTTCTTCAATATATAAATGGTAACTGATTGGATTATTCATGTAACCTCACATTAATAAAGTGAATTCTACGAATATATATTTTTTAGAGTATGATTGTTGATATATTTCAGCAAATCCAAGTAATATATTTTATTTTCATAGCTAAGTTTCCAGTTAAAATTATTAGATTTATTTCAGTCAGTATAAAAACATAATAAAAACATTCATTCATTCATTTTAATAACTTACTTTCAATACTTTACCTTAACGCTTTGTTTTAATTTTAAATGAACATTTATTATATGAAATTTTTTCAAAGATAAAGTTAGACAAAATGATATTTATATTCGACACAAAATTCAAGTAGAAATAAATATACTCAACCATTCAAAACTTCAGAAATAGTATCAAGAAATCCTTATTTATTTATTTTGCAGTAACGGCTTTTAATACAAATCTTAAAATAGGTGTTTCCTGTAATGCTAATTTTTGCCTTGATCAAGCCGAATGTAATACTAATTTTTAAAATTTCGATATTTCTTAAAATATATTTATGGATGCAATAGTATCTTTAGATGTACACAAAGAAAAAATATCCTGTGGCGTCTGATTTGGTAATCGTAGTTACCTCGTTATTAGTTCTCCACCTCCAGTCTGGAGATTAGGATACTCATGATTTTCAAGTTAACCGATCGAGGGTTATTTTTTGCATAATACATGAGTATCTACCATCCATCTCTTTCTATACTGTTCCTCCCTTTCATAGACCTAAGTGACACAGCTTTTTTTTATTTATTTTTTTAAAGATTTTTTATGTTTTTCTTCCGTTTTGCAGGTTTGCGAAATTGCAAAGAATTTATTTTTCTTGCATCGGATGTGATGTCATACTTTTTTTTTTCCAGAAGGTTCTTCAGAATCAGTTTTCACTTTCTAAACACCCTTTGTAATTTAATTCAAAACCGAAGTATTAACGGTTTCAAAAAAATATATATATATTTTAAAAAAAGCATTTTTTCGAATATATATTAAAATATTTCATCATATTTACTATACAAATTTCACTTCTGGATTGAAAAAAATTCTTACTTAGAAATGCATTTTGTTGCTCTAAATATTATGTGTATAAGAAAAATGAATCTAAATTATTAAACTTTTCTGAACCTTAACATTACTAATGCAGAAATTATATTGATTAAAGTTTAAAACACTAGTACAAAGAAACAAAATATTTTTTATTTGATAGGCAAGGAAAGTTTCGTTTATTTGCTACTAAATTAACCGGACGATGCTCTTGTTACATAATAATTTTAATTTTCTTCCTTAAAATTTTAAATGAAATCTTTGAAAAATACTTTGCAAGTTGCTTCTTACTTTGTCTGCAAAAGAATAATTGTAAATAATTTTTATAAAGCTTTCCATTTCGAACAATGAAAACTGAACTTAATGCTTTTATCTGCTCTTTGAATTTTATTCTAAAAATTTATTCCTTCTAAATGCATCGAACGAATGAAAAGCAGTAATGTAAAAATAAATAAATTACTGAATTAATGGAAGAAATGAAGTGCATCTTATATAATTTTCCTTTATTTTAAATATTTTTAAATCAGTTGCTGTATGAGCTGACTTAATATTTTAAAGTTAAGCTTTATTTTGTTAAATATCTGTATGCTTAAGATTTTAATTAGTCTCTTTAAACAAGGTTTGAAATTAAAAAGAGTTCTAGTTGAGATGAAAATAGAAATTGCTGCTGGATTACTGAAGTCTCTTGTAAAGTACGCTATTACACAGCAACAGGTAAACAAATAACAAACTCTCATTTATGTTTTCGCGAACGGATTGCCCGAATCTCTCTTCTTTTAACTGCACTTAAAAGAAGCTTTCATCGCGTGCTCTGAGCTAATGGATTTCCAATGTTAATACCTAAGGTTGAAGTAAAATCACATTTACGTAATAAACGATCCATTACTAAAGAAGAACATATTTATTACGGAAAGCACATCTTTTTCTGATCTAACGTTTTCATTTGCAAATCGAAGCATCTTGTCTGAATTCTATTTTATTGCAGAATCCAAAGAAGAAAACGAGAGATAATGATGCATAAAAACTGGAAAAAAAGAACACAATACATTATCGATAACGATGGTACTTCCGAAATGTTTTCCCGCTTAGTAAGATGATAAGTTCTGTAAAGGTATAGCTCGTACTTTATCTCATTTCTGACCTACATGACATGAAAATGAATTTATCAAAGAAGAAAAAAAAAACTATCGTTAAAGAAGCATGTAATGGTGTTTCGTAAAATTGCTTTTATTGCATTTTTTGCTTCCAGTTGTAAATTATTGGTATTCAAATGTAGAATTGAAGGAAAATAAATATATGTCTGCTCATTTTCGGAATGACTTTATACAATAATATTTTATTTTATACTCAGTGTAATACTCTTTAAGGGAATTTATTGTATTGCATGCTTTATTTTTTTCAATAGAAAGAATATAAATTGAAATACAACTATCTTTTCCATATTTACGACCGAAAGGTCATGGGATCTTTTGTATTTATTTTGAATGTGAAGAACTATTAAATCTAGAGAAAAAAAATTAAACTTTAATGAAAACTTAAGCTATAACCATAAATAAAGAGATAATCAGAAATAAATTAATAGTGACCAATAAATAAATGAATTCAAGTGAACTCAAATTAATTTTTTCCTATTTTTGAATTATTTATTTCTTCAGGTTTAATTTATACATAAGTGAATACCATAACATCTAAGAAATATCTTATAAAATTCTTTCATCTTTCTCAAATACATCGCATACTTTTCTTAAAACCTAATTTTGCAGTTGAATACATAAATTTTCTTCTCTTTTGTCATTGGCGTTGCGTTATTTACACAATTTACCTATATTATAATACGATTAATGATATTAATAGGTTATTTTTAATAATAACGATTAAAAGTGATTGATCGATTTATTTTGTTGTTGTGACTTATGGCATTTTAAAAGTTCTCTGACAGCTATCTGTCAGCCATTTAAGCCGAATGAGCGTATCTTGTTTCTTCAGTAGCGCCAACTAGAGTCAAGAGTACGACTTAGTGACTTTATGTATCACATTCGCTTGTACAGCAGCTTTGTACAGGTGGCACATTTACACACGTCACCGATAGAACACAGAAGACGGACCACACCGGAACCATGACTCGAACCCGGGGCACCCAGATCGCGGGGAAGACGCGCTACCCCTGTGAAAGGACGTCTGCTGGATTTATTATATTTACCGGTTAATAAAAATATTAAAGGCCATTATTATTAATGATATGCCGTGATAGCCTGGTTGGTAGAGCGTTGGATTCGCGTCCCTTAGGTTGCGAGTTCGAACCCCGCCGGCCGAAGATTCCCCGCTTGCTTGGTGGCTGACGCGCGTTAAATCTGTCGTGGTCACAAAGTCCTCCATGTTGAGAGTAATACCACTGAGGGTACTGGATCAGGGGTGATCGTTCTCTGATTCAGGTCTAAATTACGATCTGTGTTTGAGTGAATGAAATGCGTGAATGAAGTCCGCCCCGTAAAAAGGGTTGTGACGTGTGTGTCGTTAAGCCGTTCTCTTGGCCCTAGATGGCGCTACTTTAGAAACAAGAGGCGCTCCCCCCCCAGGCCTAAATCTGCTGTTTTCGAACAGCTGGCTTGTCTTGGCAAGTGCCATAAGAAACAACAACATTACTAATAACAAGTAGCACTGATCGTAACATATACAACAATATAATTTATGATACCAAATTAATTGCGGTAATATTTCAATGAGTTTGAATATAGGTGTTATAACTACCCCTCCAATCTGTTACTTTAAAATGAAAATTGAAATTATGTCAGTTGCTAAAGAACTACCATATGTGAATCCAATGGATGTTCACTAACGAATCGTCAATTACATTATGTATGGTATTTCAATGAATAAAAAATTTATATATGGATATATTAGATATACTCCTCCGTCATGAGGCTGGCAAAAATTTGTTGGTCATGTTCAAGTTTTTTTTTCAAATTGGAGTTTGTAGTGTAGTTTACTTTTATTTTCAATTAACTTTTTTTCAGACTATGAAATATAATCCTATTTTTATTTCTATGTCCAGAAATAATTATAGAATATTAAATTTTATTATTTTCAGTCGAGCCTACTGGATAAATATAGACTAATGTGCAGTATTTCTCTTTCATGTTAGATAATTTCTTTTATTTCCAGTAATAAAACTTAATTTAATATAAAACAATTCTCTTTCAAACTTTCAAATTATCTATTCCGACAATTTTATCGAATTTGACAAGATGCAAGAGCACATTCTCTTGCTGAATTTCAGAAGACAATACAGTTACTGTAACATCAAATGGTTTTATATTTTACACAATGGGCCAAAAAATAATTGATCCATTGTGTGCGCTAATAATTAGCTAGTCTGATAATAATTAGTTAGAACCGTCATTTTTTAACTGTCATTCTTTACAGAAACCTACTGCAGCTGTTATAATTTTTTGGTAAAAATATTCGTTCGAACGTATATATATATATATATATATATATATATATATATATTTATACGTTCACCCTTTTTTTGTTCTTTTCGGAATTATTCCCTGTTTTATTAGTTCGAAATATCTCCTATAGATGACAATTGTTGTTGTTACAGCTTCACGCCGATAGATGGCGTATCTGTCGAGTACAAAGTTCTGTTAATTCCTTTTTTGAATCAGAACGTAGAGTGTGTAAGAACGATGCTAGCACCTAGACGTGGCACCCGATTGTGAGAGGTGTCCTAATCTGTAATAGTCTACATGAAGTGGCACAAAAAACGTGTCTGAAAATAAAATGGTTTTCACCAGAAAAAAATGAGTAATTATTTGTATAGAATTACAGTTGTTAAATTATTTCAAGAAATTTATTTCCTTTTTCTTAAGACAATTTACATCAAAATGCGGTTTTTCATTAGAATTAATAGTTTGAAGTTTTAATCTTTAGTTACCTAAATACAGAGAAACTAATTTTGTGACTAAGCCTTGCTTTCATATTAAAAAAATCATTTACATCGAAGAATAAATTCTTTCTACACGGAAATCGAAAATATTAGATTTAAAAAAAAAAATGTTATAGTGAAGAATTTATACAGAAAACCTTTATGTAGTGAGAAGATTTTTAAATGTAAAATATTTAGCAGGAATTTTTTTTTCAATTAATATGCTCAAAATAATTATTCCTTGAATCATTAAAAAATTTTCAAACATTAAACTGATAATAAAATAAACCAAACATTATTATAAATCAAAGAATGTCATCGAATTTCTACAGAAAATTAACTTTTACTTTTGCCATATTAATTTGTCTAAAATGCTTCCAAATTATACTATAAATTAAATTAAATTATTAAAATTAATGCAGAAAATATGAATCAGAAATGAATTCCATTGCTGAGTATTTCGAAAAAAAACTGAGATAGTCCTTAGAAGATTTTTGCTAATGAAAAAAGATTTCAATATCCATTTCTTTAAAATATGCTCTTAAAAATTCAATTTCTTGTTCCATCAGCATTTCCTTTACCATCAAATGGACGGGACTATTCCTCCAGCATCAATAAAACTCATCACTGTAGCACTTTTTGGAGGAAATAACTTCAAAAACCACTTAACTTGAACAAACCATACAGGAAGAGAGGGAAAAAACGTAATAAGGTCAGAAGATCAACAATAAAGGTCTCTTCGATAAAGCCTAAAGTAATTCGCATACTCAGCAAGGGAGAAGCAGTGGTTCGTTTTTCTTGCGTGACCTCCTGGAAACAGCAAAAGTCATAGCGTCGGGAAAATTCCTTTTCCACTTTATTGATTTGTTTCACTTTTTTGTTTTCTTTTCTTCTACTTCAGCCTTAATGATAACGGTGCTACTAGGTTGTTGTTACTGCTGCTTTTTTATTGTTATTATTTATGGGATCGAGGAGAGAGTGGAGTGAGTCGAGGAGTTTCAAAGTTTCTAAATGTTTCTAAGGTTTTACTAAAAAAAAAAATGCCAAAAAAGAAAATAACACAATTTTTTGGCTTGTTCGGGGAAGAATGAATGGCCCCATTTCCACGACCGCAGAATTGGTGAAGTTTTAAAACTCGCATCGCAGTTAACGTGTTTTGAATTTTGATTTCTTCCAAATTTTTCCCAAGAGTCAGAAATGATTTCATTAATTCTGGGTGAAATTAAAAAGTGGTAAATACTTTCGAGACATCATTTATTTATTTATTTTTTAATTTTTGGGAATTATCAGGAAAAACTGGAATGTTTCAATTTTAATTAAAATATCGGCATTTAGAAGAAAGTTTTAATTTTCGAAACTATTTTTAATTAAGAAGTAAGAGTATTTTTATTTGAGCGATGGCATAGTTTAAAATGTTATCTCCCCTAATCTTCCAAAACTATCATTACTTCTCACTTTTTAAAACGCATCATTTTTTTTTTCAAATTCATATTTAGAACGCTGCTTAAAGAGATATTTCTTTAAGAAATTAATTGCGACAAAAATAATACCTAACGTTCAGTTATTCCATTTTGAGCTATGAGTCATCATTATACATTTGCTAAAGCCGTTGTAAAATCAAGGTATGCTGTTTGGGTGTAAAAAATAAACCTATATTAACTCAAAAGAAAAATTAAAGAGGCATCTTGTTTCCAAAATTGATTATATATATAGAAAGTATTATACACAGAGTATGACCACGATTTAGGTTAATAAAATATGTAAAAATATTAGAAATGAATTTTTTTAAAGATGTTACAAATATTAATATTTCCGGATTTTTGCTTAAAAAAACTTAAAAATTGCGAATGAAACAAAAATTAGTTAAAACTAAAGGAAAATTACAGGAAAATTTGCTGCTAAAATAAATATAAAGCAAAAAAAAATCTAATTTAGATGTTTGCAAAATAACTTGCTCAAATTTTAGCAGATGACATAAGTAATATATTAGCGAATTCAAGAACTAAGTTGTACTTCTATCTATTCTTCAAATGTTACACTTCCATATTTGATTAATATGTATCAGAAAATCTTCCCTTTTTTCATATTAAGAAGATTCAAACAATTGTGAATAATTTAAAAAAAAATAGATTTCTTATTATGTACTTGGAAAACTGTAAAATATATCGAAAAACTATTATATCAACTTTTGACAATAAATATGAATTACATTTTAATTTACGAGACTTTTCTTCCTAATTTGCAAAACGTGTACCATGATGCAAAATGGCATTAAAAGGTAAGTTATCTATATGTATAAAATTGAAAGTTTGATCATTGTATGTTTGAATCTTCATACAGTTTTACATATCCTGAAGAATTTAAATGAATCTATCACGCATATCCTTTGACACCTTGAAGAATTA
The DNA here is from genome assembly GCF_947563725.1 of Argiope bruennichi. Classification (NCBI taxonomy): domain Eukaryota; kingdom Metazoa; phylum Arthropoda; class Arachnida; order Araneae; family Araneidae; genus Argiope; species Argiope bruennichi. The sequence continues at coordinate 26,154,366 of NC_079151.1, read as the reverse complement.
ACTGAAAAGTAGAATTATTAGATTAGCTACTAGAAAGTTTCAACATCTCTTTAAAGGAATAAAATGGAAGTTGAAAAATTATACTTTTTTCAGGCATAATACCTAAGCTAATCCCTGTATAAAAAAAAGATTTACACCACCTTAACATTTAAAAAAATAATTTTCATATCAATTCATGATATCATATCATTGTTCTACTATTTCATATTCATATTTCATATCATTGTTCTACTATTTTTCATTGCTATTTTATCGTTTTTCCAAAGTTACCATTAAATTGTAATAATAATTTTACACTTTTGTATATGTATATATCAATTTCTTCATTATAATTATATTTTATTTTTTAAATTTTTAATACTTATAGTTATGCAAACATTTTAATATACCTACATGTGCAACAATTAAACATTGCCATTTAAAATTATTGCTAGTTTTTTAACTGTTTTATCTAATTTTGTCTCAAATTTTAGCACTTTGGAAAGTTTTAATGCGTCCAATTTGCATAAGTCATCTGCTCTTTTACCACTATATTTTAGCTTAATTTCATTTGATTAGTTTTATTTCATTCGATGTTTTAGCATTAATGTGACAAATAGCGAAATTAAAATTATTTTTACCTAGATGCTTCAAAATAGAATTTAATTAATTATTTTTAATTAAGATTAAGGACCCTAAAAGCCTTTAAGGGATTCGATATTAGAATTCGAAATCTGTTAGACATAAAAGAATATGCTTTTTTTTCTTATTACAAAATATGCAAATTATAAATGTAAATGAACAAGAGGGTTCTGCGGCGAGTACAAACATATAAATGAATGTAATTTCTCAAAGAATGGATGTAGAAACTAAGTTCCAATGACTTTATAAAGAAAAATGTCCAGAATTTAAAGTATAGAATCAAAACAAACAATATTCAGTACTTTCGCCCAAATTAAACTTTCTAATGAAGTTATCTACCTTAATTGTTAATCACAACAGTCATTTAAGAATAATATTAGACACTAGTATCCATAATTTTTTTGATTATACAATGCGGAGTTCGAATACTAGTATAATTAGCATTTGCTGTGTGAAATTTAAATATCTAGTCAAGAACCCACCACTACCACACACAAAAAAAACACTATTGTTATGTTTCACTTATTTTAATATGCTCAAGATGACGAATGACAGCATATATGAATTATTTTAAATAGAAGTATCTTTAATATGTGAGAAATCTTTACAAATTATAGATCACATTTCAGCCTTACAAGAATATTGTAGAATTATTAAGAAAACATGTAAAATAAGCTAAGAGTGTAAATGAAAAAAAAACAAAAAAAAAACAGATACATGGGATATAATGTAAACGCACTTATCTATTAATAGTTTCATAAATTATGAATACTTTAATAAGTAATATTTCATTTTAGTGAGGCAGTATTAAACCCACGAAAAATTAACCTATGCCCTATAGATTCATCAATGTAATAAAGATTTGGGATATATTCTCAGTTTATGAAAAATCAATATCTAAAGAATTCATAATCAGAAACATATACTTAACAAACCAGACATATTTAATGATTTCACTATCAATAAAAACTACCTTTTGTTTTTCAATAAATTTCCAAGAAAATCGTCTATACATATATTTAATATTTTTATATGAATTGATTAATGAAATCAAAATATGCTTTTTAGCCAAATTTATTTTGGCTGACACGATGTTATATGTACTAGGAGGCCAAAGATAACACAGTTATTTGAATATCAAATTTTTTGAAGACAAATTAATAAAAGAAAAGTATTTATTGGTTGGTTTATTATCTTATTAGTGTGCAAATAAATATATTTTAAGAAATCATCTAATCACTGTTTTGTTTGCAATAGTTTTCACTAATTTTTCGAATTACGATAATTTGTTTGTAAGTGCTTAATGCAGCGCAGAATTAATAAAACAAAAGAAGAATGTTTATTCATTTTTAATTTAGTTATAGACTATACAACAAAATACAGTGAATTTCAAATATATTCATAAGGCTTTGATTGTTGTGAAATATAAATAATATAAAAAAAAATATTTTTCAAATATGTTTAAAACATAAACTGCAGTTTCATCTTTAATGTCTAATCTTCTTCTTGTTTCATGCTGCACAATACATCATTAGCATTCCCTCACATATTTTAATGAGTGTAAAAGTGTTTACCTCAGATATTTTATTATTATTAAATTAAAGTCTCTCCTGCTGTCAGAAAAATCTGCTAACTTTTTCTCATATATTTATTAAGGAAATAAACTTATTATGTTTATGTTTCTCTTATGTCATATTAATGACACCGTTGAATCAAAACAAGTCGAGAAATGTAACAGAGTTACCTAATAAGTTTGTGTACATATACAGATTATTCTTCTATAATTACCATCTGCCTTTCAAAATAGAAAACAAAGATTTCATTTCCAAGCTAACAGAATTAACTACACATCTCAATTCCATCTTTGTTTACTTAAGTACAGCATTATTTTCACAACACAATGAAACTGACTTACGAGTCAGTTAAAGACTCTTACAAAGTATCTTTTCATAATATATAAATTTCCTGATTTCCATGTTAAAATAGCAGATGTTTCAGACAAAATATAATACGAGTTAAAAGCGCTTCATTTGTGATATTTTTAAAAGCATTCCATAACAATTTACATTTACTTTAAAGAAAGGTGCATATATCTATAACAAATGTTTAGATAGAAAATGTTCATAATAATTATTCAATTTAAAAAGAATTCTTGTAAACTAAACTTGGATAAATGGAAAATTTTCATTCAGATTGTGTTTTGATAGTTAAACATTTCAACTATTCTGCTATGAATGACTTAAATGCCGCATGAAAATAACTAAGTTCTTAGTTGGTATATAATGAATATTATTATTAAGAAAATATGAATAACATCTTTAACAATTTTATAAATGGAGACAATAAACTCGAGTTATTCTTTTTCTCATTATCATTTCATTTTACATGCAACTGATTGTATAAAGTTGAAATGACTTAAGAAATTTCATCTTTTAAAGTATCTTACTCTTTTAAATGACCTCAATTGTTTCTAACGAAAGTGCTTGATTCAATCCATCCTAGCTATAAAAAGGAATTTAATGAACAATTTTGGAATTTTTTTAAACATAAACTGTGAAAATTTTCTATATTGAATACCTCAAATTACACCTGTAAGAATTTTCCCAAGTGCTCGTGAGGATCCGTTATGAAAATATTTATCTTCCAAATTTTAAATACTATTGAAACAGTATTGCTTATGAATTTTGAAACAGCACATTTGCTTAAATATAATTTCTTAATTCATGATGAAAAAAACAAACAAACAAAAATGGCAGATAATATTAAATTGATAAAAGAGAAAAAAATGTTACATTTTTTTAAGAATGCGTTATTGAGATATGTAAAAGAAAAATAAAAAAATAAAGCTATTTTGGTGTTTAATTAATTTTTATCTTCACTGAATAAAAAATTGTTTTTCAATTCCACCTGTATTGAGCATTCCACATATTCAAATTATAATTGATGAGTTTTAATCGTTAAAAGGATTGAAATTAGAAGAAGTGTGTTCTGATTACCAAAATTAAAGATGGATAATTTTCAGGAAAATAACTAGAAAAATTTCTTTTTATTCGATTTTTATCGCCATATACTTGCAGTTTCGACTGAGTTGTTTATCTTCGTGTTTTGGCTTAAATGTAATGTGATATTGATTATTGCAATATCATGTAAAATTTCTATTAAATTAAAATGCATTTTTAATATGCATATTGTCTTTAAATTTCGTTTTTTTGATGTCAGCATATTGATTTTTTAAATATAAAGGATAAATATAAAGGATTAAATATAAAGGATTAAATATAAAGGATTATCTTCGTGTTTTGGCTTAAATGTAATGTGATATTGATTATTGCAATATCATGTAAAATTTCTATTAAATTAAAATGCATTTTTAATATGCATATTGTCTTTAAATTTCGTTTTTTTGATGTCAGTATATTGATTTTTTAAATATAAAGGATAAAGAACAAATTACCGATAATTCTTCGCAATTTCAAATTATTGTCACCATTGGTATATAGAGACATCAAACCATAAATGTCTCTGAATCAACTTCAGTGTCAATTATAGAATGGAGAACTGAATTCCAATGTCTTCACTGAATCAGCCAAGTCGATACTAAGTTTCGATTTGATTTGATTCAGAAGGGATTATGCCGGGTTCGAAATGTTCAATTTGATAAGCACTAAACTATTATCATACACTGTTACATTGAGCGTTGTTACAAATATCTTGACTGTAATAATATATAGTATTTATTGTCCTTCAATGATTATTAAAAGTTATGTTGTAGTGAATACAGGATTATTTAGTAAGTAAAACGCTTTGATATTGGTTATAAGGAACAATTATCATTATATTATTAAAATATTAATATCTAAAATTCTAAATTCAAGAATGTAGAATTTTAGATATGAAGAATGATTATTAATATTCAGAATTAATATTATGCTGTTTTGATGTTGTTCATATACATAAATAAGTTAGTTTTATTTCAAATGCTTTTATAATAAATATATTTTTGTCACTCTTTTTGTTTGCTAAATCCTAAAAAAAAATATGAAGAATGCATGATTATGAAAAATTACTTCTGTTAATTTATTCAGGTTTTAAACAAAAAATATTATATTTTTCAAGTCTTGGTTTCTATTCATAATCAACAATATTAAAAATATCGCATAAAAGTGTAAAATATTTTAAGATGTAGCATATGATACGTTTATGTTAGGAATTTCTCTAAGGTTTTGTATCTTACCCATAAAAATATTCTATTTTGCATGAATAGAAGCAAAATGGTCTTTTTTGAAGAAAATATGTGCTAACGCTATTTCTCCTGTCTCCTTTCTTTTTCCGTCCTTTTCGTTGTCCGCTGATTCGAAATCATGATATGGTGTGATAAAATCCCCATTCTGTTTCCCAGAACAAAGAAAAGGGAAGAAAGGCCCAAGGACGAAAAAAGGAAGAAAAATCAGAAAAAAACGCAGAGAACGAAGATATCTGTAAGTTTTCACCATATAAAACTTAGGTGTAATAAATTCCTCAGATTTGCATGCTTTTAAAGAAGAATATGAAAGAACATGGCGGGGAAACTATAGTTTGAATATTTTTTTTCCTTTCTTTTCTTGATACGACAAAGAATATTGTGTTTTATTTGAACGAGGATTCGGATACAGGTTAAAATATACAACATATGCAATATAATTATTCATAAAGGGGAAATTTTGTTTATAAAAGTTGATGGTTATGCACTTTTTCCAATATATAAATTGTGATTCAATGCCTATTTGGAAATAAGGAAAAGCAACGTAGAATTTAGTTAAGCTATTTTGAAAAAAACAAACAAACATGGATTATTAAAAATTGAATGACATATGAATAATTACATATTAAATGTCCATCCATCATAGTGATTGTTCTTGAATTCATAAACGTTTGTTCTTCTCGATTAAAAGGCAGTAATTAAGAACATTATGTAAACTCAAATCTTTTCCTGTACTGCAGATTTTACATGACATTTGTTAGTTTGTATTTACCGTTACGTAAGATTACATTAATTTGATGAGACAAATTAATTATTGAACAATAAATCCTTTACAATCGTCAATCCAATATTTTTAACCACATATTTTTAGACACTACTGTATATTTACATATAGTTGTCTATATTTTTAAATATAGAGTTCAAACATTTCCATTGATATTGAATTTATTGAAATCCAGTTTATTGGAGGGAATGAATAAAAAACTTTAATTTATTGCATATCACTTTATATGGGACTTCAGCCATATAAAAAGAACCTTCACATGACTATATTTTTGATAATCACTGTCATAAGAAACAAAAAAAAAATGAATTAGGCTTCTACGTAAAATCAAATATTCTAATATAATATGGAGAAATATGATCATCAATGCAATTTTAATGAAGCATATATCTCAATGCAATAATGATTTCTTCGTCATAACTGCTATGGAATATATTCAAATAGTTAATTTCCTTATTCTCTAAATTTTCTTCCACATAATATTTCAATTATTTTTACAAATTTCAATAAATAAATAAATAAAATAAAAAAATAAAGAAAGTCTTTTTTTTCCCTTCGAAAACTTTGTACAGCTTTCAGCCCTGGGTGTTTTCTTGCCTTCTTTTTTTTTCTTTTTTTTCTTTTTTTTTAGATACTCTTTTAAATTATCCTTTCAATGTAAAACTTTTTTCCATTGATTAAATATAAATCCAAATTAATGGCTAAATTTTGATATATATATTTTTTTTATTTTTAGATAGTAAATTTTTTTTAATTTTTGCCTTTATTTGTCCTATTTCTAAACCTGATCCGAAATCCGAAAAAATCCGAATCCTGAAAAAATCCGAAATTTCTATGTTTGTCCATAATCATATTCTAGAATCGCAAGCTTCTAAAAGTACCGCAAAATATTGTTCCATAGAATTATCGTACTACGTAACTTTTATAGTTAATACCATTTATTCGAATTTTTTTTATCTTCTAGTTTCTTCATCTGAATGTTCCTTCATATTTCAAATCTTTAAGAGTTTCCAAATATTGCATATAGTTTATATTTTATATTCTAGGAACAAAACAAGCTTTAAAAGTTTGGGATTAAAGTGAATTTTGCATTAAAATACAGATATAATTGCAAAAATATCTATTTTTCTATTAATTTAAGAAATGCATCTATAAAATGCAAAGAAAGCAAGTAATTATAATAGAATTTTATCTCTTAAATAAAGACAAAACTTATCGTCTATAATTACGGATGAGTTAAAAACTTTACAGCATATTTATATTTTTTTATTTTTTTTTACTATTTTGATAATCGTGCTTATTATGTTATTGTGCTTAAAGTTTTAGCATTAAATGTAAAATTTATAAGTTCGATAAAATCATGGATTATTTTTTTAACAATATGCTTTAATGAATCAAACTTTGTCGAGATAAAAAGTGCAAATATATGTTCCTGAGGATTTTCAAAGCTATAGCTATCACAAAGAAAGTATTATCACCATGGAATGACTATAAGCTAAATCTATCATATCGTTGATCGCAATCTAGAACTATAAAAATCAATTATAGATTGAAAAGAATGCCATAAACGTAAAAAATGATGCAAAATATGTATTTTACTACTCATTTTAATATCGATAAATGCCATAGATTAAATTCTTAAGAACTATTTATTCTACAATTACAAAGTCATGAAAAATACTGAAATTATTTTAGATTTTTTTGCCTAAGAAATTCTAAATCATCGTCTATAAAATAAATTTACAAATCGTCATCAATCAAAGTAAATTTACAAAATTACTTTGTCGTCAAAGTTTGTTTTTACATCAAATTATACAGTTCATGGTACAAACAAAAGTTAAATAGAAAACATTGTGGATCAGCGTTAAATTATGTATCTATTATATAGTGCCTTTTTATATCTTTTCTGTATTATATTTGATAAATTGAAGTGACTAAAATGCTTGAAAAAAATTTCCTTTGTATCTATGGAAAATTGATTGCCTTAAAGCATTATCTATAAGGTTGTTCAAATCACAACAAACTAATTCTATTAAGCTAACCTTGTTTAAACTGATTGTATGCATAACAGTTAAATGAAAATCAGCCTTTAGTGATTCGATGGGGGAAAACTATGTTCATAACATCATATTAAGGCTTTTTAGATCTCATATAAGAAACATCGTGATGAAGTAGATACTAAGCTTCCTTTAAAAATCTGTGTTTTCTTTCTCGGGGATATATATTTAACAAGAATTTACGATCAATTTATTTATCGTATTAGTATAAATGTTAATATTTCTCAAAAATGCATTTTATATAACTATATATTTATTTTCCATTCACTAAAATTTTGAAATCAATGTTTGTGTTATATTAAAATACTGCGGAATAAATAATTAAATTCCGATTCTAGTCTATCTTTAGTTAATATGTTAATTAATTAAAGGAAGTACATTTCTACTTCACATTTCTTTAACATTTTCCGAAAAAAATAATTGAATTTTTTTCTATCCTCTTCTATAATTACTGCAGTACTAAAAATTAGACTAGATTAGTGTAGATTTTCTTCCGGAAACTATGATCTGTGAAATTTAGAATTTTATAGAGACACTTTTGTTTTAAAGAGTATTTTATATTCATTTGCTGATTATAAAAAGATAATTAGATTACAAAAAATTGCAATTCACAATATGATATCATTCTTAATATGAAGAACAATATATTTTTTTGTCAAGTTTTTATAAACATAGTGCTATTAAAAAATTGCATGTAACAAATAGACGTTTCAATGCTAACAAATAACTTTTAGCAGCCGATAACCTTTGTGGATAAATAAATAAAAAGTTATTTGAAATATGTTTTGGCTGAAAATGTAAATTATTTTCTTTTTCAAATCAAAAAAAATTGTAAAAAGCGAGAATATAAAATCTCTTCTGAAGTATTATATGCATGAATAACAGATTTACCTTTTAAAAAAAGTTTTATGAAGATACTTTTGAAATAGCCTGTAATTTTTTTTATCGTCATGATACTTTAAAAAAAATGATTTTGCAATATCCGACACCAGTATAAAAAGGCTGTAAAAAATTATCTGTATTTTCACTAAGACCCGAACGGAAAAAGGAAATCACTGTCCATTAAGAAAAAAAATCTAATTTTACTGCCCAGAAAATAAATATTTGCAGTACATAATGCGCCGAAATGTTTCGAATTTTCGAAAGTCGGGAGGGGAAAAAAAAAATCGTATAACCGAAACCGAAATCGGAATGTTTGGAAGGAGGCAAAAAGGACGAGGAAAAAATTCGGCTGGTAAAAATCACTTTCGTGAAACGAAAATGGCCATGCTTTGCTCCGGCGATGACATTTTTGCAAGTACCCCATTAAATTCGGATCCAGATAACGACAACGATTTCTAGGATGATTTTGAAAGAGATAGTCGGTCTCAGAGCTCGCCATGGGCACTTGACGGGAAAAGTTAGAGAGGACATTTCTCTCCCCAACCCTCCCACCACGAACTACGACAGGGGAAATAAAATAATAATAAATGTAAAAGAAATAACAGAAAAAAAATTCCATCGGCCTCTATCGCTCGTGAACAGGCACATTACTGTTTCGAATCGTGAATCTACTGCGTTGCCGGTAATTTATCAACTGAGCTTGTAGGCCACTCTGGTGCAATTTCTAGTATTTTTGTCCTTTAAGAAACAGTACCAGGACTGATTCTATTTAGTCCGTTTTCGTCATTTTTCTTTTCTTTTTTTTTCATTCCCTGGATCCACATCGGCTGTTGTAGTCTGACTATTCATCGCGAAGCACTTTAGCTTAAAAGGTTTTCTGAATGAGCACTTTGAAACAGATGAAGATATTTCTAACTCTTCTATTGTGTCTGGGCTACTGTCGTCAGAAATTTATTGACCGTTTCGTCTAATACACTACGGGCAGCTGAGATTCGAAATAAAAAAAAAAGGAGAAAATAATAATGCGGTTGAAAAAAAGAAGATATTGGTCGTATAATGAGCCAGTTGAGAGCCCTCTTAGCGAAGTAATATTTTTGTCAGCTTTCAGTTCCTCTCACAAAAAAAGTTGATCATTCATTTTCTGAATTTTTATCATAATTCAGAGATTTATATTTGTGTTACAGTGCACTTCTATTCATTCTTTTTGTTTTCTCCATGAGATATTATCTCTGGAGAGAATTATCGTCGCTGCCATTTGTTATGAAAGAAAACATTCGTCTGACTTTCATTGCAGATAATTTTTTTAAGTGATAAATCTATGCTTTCGAATTGTTCTCAATAAATTATTTAATAATGCTTAAAATTATCGTATTCCTTTTTTTCTGAAAATTAGATATTCACGATTTTTATTAGATATATTTAGTATTATTGCAAATGTATTTAAATAAACTATAAATGTATTTAGATATATTTTTAATTAGATAACATGGTAATTTTGGTTCACTAATAATTTATGGTTATTACAGAAACAATAATAATTTTAAATAATAATTTTTTTGCTGTTTGAACGCTATTGAAAAATTACGAAATATAAATATATTTTTGTGCATGCATTTAGTCCCTACTTGCTATGTTTAGTAAAATAATTAAACCTTGTTTAGACATTACCGGATTACCAATTTTAACAAAATAAATCTCTTGTTTTTTTAATACCAAAACTCACTGAGTTTTAAAGATTCATTCTTCCCTATTTTAAATTATTTTAAATCATCTTAATGGCATCCACAATGAACATCCGCCAATCAACGAATACGTCAATATAGTGGACTTATGGGTATTTGTGAGTGAATCTATTATGGGTATTTACGGTGGTAGTGAGTTTATTTATTTCACGTAAATAATAAAAAACAAAATTTCATATTTCATTAAATATTGAAATTTAATGTTTAAATCGGTGTCCCCAAAAGGATATATTTTTTTTGAAACATTTAGTATTTCAAAATTATTTAATTAAATATAATTATATAATTCGTAATTTTAGAAGTATATTTATCGATTCAAGTAAAAGAATAATTCATTACTCATTTTTAGCAAGTGTTTAATAGTTTACAGTACCAAGTAAATATAACAAGATTTTAATAGTTCAAAAAATTGTAATTGAAGCATGATTAAAAAAGTACTTTATTTATCAAAAGTTGTGCCTGTTGTTACTTATGGCACTTGTTATAGATAAGCCAGCTGAAGAAATCAGCGATTTAAGCCGTGTTTGTTCAGTAGCTTCTGAGGGCAAAGACCCCTGAGCACCCGAGGGTAGAAGTCTGACTTCTAGCTTATATGAAGATGACACTCACGCACTCTCTTGCATAACTCCTTTTTACAGGGGGACTCTTTCACACAGCTCCCAGATATAACACAGGGTAAATAACAACCATGCACGAACAAAGACTCGAACCTGGGTCTTCCAGATCACGAGGAAGACGCGCTATTCCAAGGCCAGGATGCCGGAAGTGACCGGGGATATAGAAAAAGGATTAAAACGGATTATAAAGAATAAAAATTAAATTTAAATTCGTTGAAAGCTAATCTACAAATATTTGAAAAAGATCTAAAAATTTATTCATTCAGTATTCTAATATTTTTACAGTACCAAATGACTGATTTTTTTTTCAAGCAAAAAAATCATAAATGTTATCAGTTTAAATTGAGAAGTATTTGACATTTTCGGTGACTACGCAATATGAACTAAAATATAGAATTTCATTAGAATGTCTATTATCAACTAATCGTTTCCATAATCTAAGCAAAATCCTTATACATTTTACATCATTAGCTCTGTCATTTAGGTAAAAAAGTGTCATTGCAATTACTTGTTTTAACTGTTAAACAAATAGATAAATCTATTTAGAAATTCTTTTCACGCGGGCATTTAAAAATTATTTAATCCCATTTTCAGCTTAACTTTGACAATAAATATAAAGAGTTTCGTATAAAAATAATTATTAACCGTCATGGAAGACTGTACCACTTAATGTCAAAAACCTTTAAACTATTTCAGAAAAAAAAAATGTGAAGAATAAAAGACCTTTCTTATGCAGACTTATTATTACAGATTTTTTGACATCTAAGAATGTGACACATCCTCTACCTCAAAAATTCGATTTTAAGTCACGAAGACTCACTTCAGATAATTTTTTTTCTACATTCAGTTTAACAAGATTAGTATGAGAAGATGCATTTCTTTGTTGTCACTGAAGAAAGTAGAACTTTATAAAAGTTGATGCCTCCAGCACTTGGAGAGTGAACAAAAAATGAACGAAAAAAAGAACAAAAATGCAATAATAGAATATAATGGGATTTAAAATTCCTATATATACGCATACTAGAGAATTATTTTAGAAGGCGAAATTTAATGGTACTTTGTTGAAAGCATTCCATGAATCGGAGACTAATTAAAATAGTCTCTTTTTTTTGTTAAAGATCTATTCGACATTAGGCTTTAATACAAATCTACTTAATGATCTTTTGAGATTAATTAATTTCAACTATTCAGCTTTAATACTCTTTAATTAAAATAGCGATCAATAAGCTTTTAATAAAAGTTAAAAGGGCTTTAGAATACCAAGAAGAATACTTTCCGCAAACTACTGCATTTTTGTCATTAGTATTCAATATAACTTAAACAAGGATTAAACAATTTATATCTCTAGATTAATATTTAAAGATAATTTAAAATTCAAATTTCTGTCTCATTTTAAATTTTTGGATAAATAATACGAATAATCTGTTAAATCATATATTGTTTAATTATTTTTCATTTAATGTTAATAGAGGATGTGATGCCGGTTGTAAAGAATTCAATTTTACATACGATGGAGAAACATAAATGTTACGAAGATAGGTAATTTCCTTCATAGCGTAATTTAATCATACATTTCAATAATGTATTTATTAAAATATATTTTGATCATAAAATATCTTTCAGTTCGCCTACCACATAAACTTACTTTTTGGTGATAGTTTATTTATTTTAAGTTTAATTTATAAATCTTTTAATTTGAATTTTTTCCAGGGAAAGAATTATAAAAAAATGAAGGGGTGGATAGTGCCTTTCGTTAGCGCCTTCATTTCATTTGAAACATTTAGTTTTTAATGAAACTTTTTTATTAAAATTTGCTCATACTTTTAATACTATATAAGATTTAATAATATATTTTTCCTGCTGAATTTCTTCATCTTCTTTATAAGGTGTAAGAAATTTCATTTGATATTTTGAAAAATATATTTCAAATTGTTAAGTAAGATAAATATTTATGTGTGAATCAGATTATTGTTCACTGCCAAGTTTTAAAAGTGTTTAAGTTGAAACCTACTCTTCTAAATGTACTTCAAATAAAAAAATAAAAAAAATAAACCGATTCTTCGATTTTTGCATAATTATCAAATTTCACAAAGATGCATAAAGGTGAAGAGACAGACAGAATTTTAGTAGATTGCTTTATGTAAAAAAAAAAAATTAGATACAAATTCATATTTTATAGTAAGATCTCACACCAAAATTTATTCCACTAGAGGGTTCGATTTTAAATTATTGTGTTTGTATACACGTGGGAAAATAAACATGTCTTTTGTTGGGGAGATTCTTGGAATTTTGAAGCTGGAAGCTACCTCAAAATATCAAAATGAAAAATTTTGAAAATTGCTATATTTTTTCTATGTATATTGCAAATTCTAAAGAGGAAGAAGGTTTGTAAATGTTTGTCATTAATAATATCTATATGTGGGTACTAGGACTCTTCCCATTTGAGTGCACAAGCATCTTCCCTTTTCCTTTGCATTCATAGAATACTCAAACATTTTCTTCCGAATGTCTTAACACTTCATGATGTAGTAGATATCTTTTAAGAAGTTTTGGTCTCTGTAATTGCCCATTTTTTTAATATCAGATCACTTCAATCAGGGTCTTCAATAAGATTGAACAGACGAAAATTGGAATTATAGAATATGCAATCATGCCTTTTCAAATATTTCTATGTTTCTAATTAAAAACTATTTTGAATATAAAAAATCCTTCAAATTTATCTTCAGTAGTTAATTTATGTTTTGAGGCTATCTTTTCATTTTCTTCTTTTTTTAAAAAAAAATTCCTTCTCAAAAACTGTTATGCTTTGAGGAAATATTAAAGATTCAATTTTTTCACAGAAGCAATTTGGTTCAAAATATCTTTCACAGCTAAACGCCTCATTTGGGAATGAAAAAAAGACCAAGATTGCATTGTTCCATCTGGAAAAATTGGAACTAAGAGAAATTTTAGTGCCCTGAGAATAATAAAGGTTTTCTGAAACAACCAAACAGGAAAATCTCAAATAACATTTCTTTTATCCATTTTTTCGGCTGCAGTTGAATGAATAAGAAAACTAGACTGTTGATGTATTTAAATATTAAAAGCAGAATCGAATAAATAATTAAATTTATTTGCTGTAAAATGTTGCTGTTATATGAAAGAATTATCTAAAAACATGACATAACTTACATTTTTAGCGGATGTGTAATTAATGAAAGAAATTTTTTCCATTTCTAACAAGAGGAGGGAAAATATTTTACATTGATTTTAAATGCAAATGTTGCGAGTGACTTACACATATGAAATTTTTGTATCAAAAATAAAAATGCAGAGTATATTGTTATATATTTGTAAAACATGATGTGAATACTTCTGTATTTTTTATCATAAATATGATTAGAGTTCACATTTTTAACAAAAAAATGTGTTTAATTAATGTTTTTTTTTTCGACAGGTGGATATGTTGAACCAAAATGTTTTGTCTGCTGTGCTATAACTAAATGAGACTTCACCTTAATGTAAGTAAATTTAGTTTTAAAATAAAAATAAGACACACAAGTCACTTTTTGGATATATTTTAAATTTGTCTTTCAGACAGTGATATATTTATGTCAAATATGTGTATTTCTGTACATACGATATTAATGTGAATATCCCATGCACTTCTACATAAAATATGTAAAACTCCTTAAAAGCTTTTTATGTATGAAAATTCATTAAATACGTTAATAAACATTGCGCAGAATAACACATTCTACTTAAAAATAATTTATCAATCATACACTTACTTTCTATGAAATGTATTTCTATTATTTTCTTAACCATAAGGGTAAACTATTATTTATTGAATACAGTCAGCTATTTCTTTCAAATATTTGCAAATAAATTTCAGATTCATGCAGAATTGAAAGAAAATCGGATATAAATTTATATATGAAATAGGAAGTGATTTTATAGATTTTTTTTAATTTTATATAATTATTATTTAATAAAATATTATATTAAAATATATTATTCAATAATATATTTTAATTATATAAGGCTCGATTTTCACTGTATTAATAAGCGTAATATATTGCAAATAGAAGTATTATTTCTTAATAAGTGATGCAATATTTTCTAATACTAATGATTTTATAATATCGATTACATTATTTTTAAGTAAAGTACTAATTTAGTTAAAATAATATTAAAATATTAATTCTTAGTGGCAAAGTTCAGAAATTTTATTAATGTCAAAGTTATTTACTAAAAACGTTATTGTTATTTGCCAGCCAAAAATGTTCTGAGTGTTGCTCAGTTTCATCATTATAATAACATGTGGAATTAAAAGCATCTGATTAGAAAACGAACAGATTAATTCCTTGTTGTTATGGAATTCATAAAGATATATTGATACAACAATTACCTAAAAAAATCTATGCCATCTGTAGCAGTCTCAATAAAATGACTGTGCCATACCGCTGGTCGTAGTGATGGTGCAAAAGTACTGCCTTTCCAACAACGGTAGCAGTCATTTTACAAAAATGCTCAAATCCATTTCATATATAATAACCTTTTTCCTATAAACCCAAATCCTTCTTTTACCTGTTTCACTTATCAGAGCGTTATGGCAAATACTATGTAATATTGCAGTACCTGTTCTCGTTCCCATAACAACGTTAGAGACCAGAGAACTATTCAATTTGAATTTAATGTCAGGTTCCAAAATTCTCTCTGATATCTGCTGATGACTGGATTGGTACGGAAGGCATTTCGCTTCGAAACTAGGCTTAACATATCGGGCGGTCCGCATTGCGCTAAATGCTACATCAAAGGTTAGTGTGGGATCACAAATTAATGGTAATTTAATCCTCAGTATAAATAAATGAGTGATTATCTATTATTTTATGATGACAAATGGAGTGAAATAATTTTAGAAAAGAGTGAATATAAACTGGAATAAAATGGTCCACTCGAGAGTGATTGACGAAGGTTTACTATCTATTTCTTGGCACTGAATGGCATAAAAGAAACCAACTTTTAAATGAATGTATTGTCAACAAGACGAATATATTTCATTGGCTGCTAATTGTTTATTACTTAAATCAATGTATTATCCTTGGCAATTACCGAATGTAAATATCAATTTAATTTGAAAATAGTTTTAATAGATAAATCAGATCATTTATCACGAGTAATACTAATCATTTCTGTTTTTTTGCTGTTATCATTATTGGAATATTATTATCTTATTTCTTGACAATGACATTTCTGAGAAATAATTGTGCTCGCTCTTCAAGGGTGTATAACTATATATAACTGGAGATATAATAGTTAATATCATTTTTAGTCATACAATTGTAACTGATATTGGATACAAAAAATGTAATAAATCTACATTTCAAATACTAAATTGGAGCCTCATTTTTCTTCAATATATAACAAAAAAAGACTATTAAGAATTTCAGATTCAAAATACAGAAAATATATTTATTCTTTACAACTCAAGACTTTAACCCTTTCTAGGGCCGTGGGAAGTATGCTTCCCACCAAATTTATCAATCTATGTATGAAATTATGTAGGTTGGCATAAGTTCTGACAAATTTTTTTAGAAAGACTGAAACTTAGATGCTTCAGTTCTTTATCTCACACAAAATAATGTGTCTTGATTTATTACTTAATTATTAATTTATAAAATAAATTAATCAAATTAAATTTGTCTAATAAGGTAAATGAATCCCTTTTCTTATTCTAATTTTAAGCCTAAAAATATTTTAACATAATATGACTAGAAAAAAATGGCCCTTTAAAGGGTTAACCTGCATTTTATAGAGAGAAAATATTAATGGTTCAAACAAATAAAATAAGTAATAATATTATGTTTTACTTGTAGAAAATTCTCAAATTTCTCATCAGAATTTTTAGAAATTATAACTAAAAATTCATCATAAATAGAACAATCTCTAAACATAATTTAAATCAATTCGGAATTTTTGCTTTACTTTAACAAGGCATCGATTATTTTTAGAACAAAAAAAATTGAAATGGTCTTAAAGAATGACTAAACATCTGAGTTAGTTAAAGAGTTTTATTTAATAAATGTTTTTAACTTAATTGAATGCAAAAATTGAAAAAAAAAACCTTATTAATCAGTTTCTTTTTCATATTTTTCTTAAAGAATGAAAGAACATATATATGTGAAGAATGTGCATTCATGAATTTATAAGTAGATCCACAACGAAATCATTTCTTTTATTATAAGAATACTTTATATTAAATTTAATGAAATTCTGTTTTAATTTCATAGCTAGAAACTTTCTTAACATAGAGCACTTACACATAACCACTAAGATTAATGAGGACATTTGCAACATTGTAATCACGTTCATTTAACACATTAAAGAAATATTAAGAATAGTAAAGATGTAAAATATCACATTAAAAATGAGTCGTGATATATTTGACAAAGCTAATCATAGATTAATTTATCAAACACACGTTGTTTTTAACATTATTTCTCTGCTTTTTGTTGAATCTCTTAAATGTTTTACAAAGTGTGTGTAATATTTTATTGCAAAAAATTCTACGTATAAAGTCGTAAAAATAAAAATGGTGCTAAATCGTCTTTAGGTCACATACGGTAAAGACCAAATAATGTTATATTTTTTTTATAAACATGGCTCCAAAAATTTAAATTAGATGGCCAATGCTGTCGTAGATAAAGTTTACCTGTATTTATATCATCTATTGCTAATTTTTGTTGTCGAATTGATTCATCATCACGGGTAAAATGAGATAAAATTTATTATTTAAATTTTCAGTGGTCGGTTTTCTCTGATAAAATCTAATTGACTCAAAAAACTCGTAAGACTCGTAATGACTCAAAAAACTTTATTCTCGAATCGATCATAAAATCAATATCCGTCCTTAGAAATCGGCACTACCTAATAATGCTTGAATTTCTGGACATTTTTTAGAAACATTTCATGCAAAAATGCGTTATATGGATAAACCATATAATGCATTATATGGATATCCATTTCAATAATTCAGCAATCCTTTAATTCGCCATATACTAAATGTTGTAAAATTGACTTCATGATTGATTTCAGCCATTCTGCAAAATATTGTATACAGAATATTGCTTTGAAGTGAATTAAATTTAGGAAACTATATTTTATTGAAAAAGAACCAGATATATTATATAGTTTAAAAACAATGCATTTTTTAAAAAAATATGAAATGATATATTAAAAAAAATATTTTTCTCTATTTATCCAGTAAGATCCGATAGTATGATGGAGATGTTTCTTATAAAGAAAAAATGACAAACAATAATAAGTTTGTGAATTATAATATTATTCCGTTTTTCATGTCTGACAAATAACGATTTATTTTAGATAAAGGAATCAATGGATATTTTATGAATGGAATTTCGACTACTTTGATATAGAATTAATTTATGAAGGCATTTTATTTATTATATGGGAATTCTGTGCAATTGAATTCAAGTGAATTATATAAATAATTAAGGAGGGGGGAAATAAAAAAATGAATTTAGATAAATTTATATTGCATTAAAATATGTCCTCATCTGTGAAATAACAGTTGTTTTGACATTATTTTTAATTCCCTTAATTATCAAAAACGACTACTTATTACATAATTGATCTGTTATATATAGTTCAGAAGTCATAATATCTCTATTTAAATGATTTTTTGGAAGATTAATTTTCAAATACTAACTGTGAAATAACCAATATGCGTTATTCTGAATAATTTCTTTGTCTGAATTACATATTCTCAGCTTCTCCGAATTCTAAATTTTGTAATTTACTTAATAATGAAGATAAAAAAGTAAAGAACAAAACCCATTATTTTAGACGGAAGCCTTCTTTGAATTACAGATCCTCGAGAAAATTGATACGAGTTTCAAATATATGCAGATTTTAATGCTGTGGAATAAAAGAATTGATGGGAAGAGTAAGATCTGACTTGGAACGAATGCAAAAATCTAAAAGGAACATGACATCCACGTGTCAGTTAAGAATGATTTATGGCCCCCAAATCATCTATTCAACAAATTTTCAGTCAGTTTTTTTAGACTCCTGGATCGTTGTGTCTGACGTTTTCTGAAGGATTATATCTATCATGGAAACTGCCAGATTCTTCACATGATTAAGAAAGTGCCATATATGCCAGATGACTTTTGTTAAGATGCCACTAGAATTTTCTAATAAAAAATGTCCACAGAAAATGTTTTTCTGCTGAAAAAATAAAATATTTCACATTTTTTTTTAATTTGGATTTAATGCAATATCTGATACCAATGAGAACTATGATAAATTTTCTGGAAGTATATAAATCTTAAATAAAGTAAATGAATTAATTTCAAATGCTCATTGAAGGTTTAAAATTCCATTTGGTTATAAATTAATATTTCGATATATAAATATGATGAAATACTCAAAAGGTTTCAGAGGGATAAAATATTTACAAAGAATCAATTAATTATTTTTAAACATCAGAAAATATTTGAAGCGATTCAATTTTATTATGATTTCTTATCATGGTTATATTAAATATATAGAAATAAAATATAGTATTTAAACTCTAAATAAAAATCTGAGTTTCTAAATGTTAATGAAAAATTATCAAGAAATCACTTCAATTTCGGATTTCGTTGCTTGCATGAAACTTTTTCTTAAATTTTTGTTTCTTGAAAGAAGGAAAAGGTCTGCTCTATTTATTTACAACACAATTATCACTTCATTTTTAGAAAATATAAACAATATTCGTGATTTAAAATTCGGATCATTACTTAAATATTTTTTTTTTAAATTATCTTTGAACTAAGAAAGGGAACAAATATTGCCAGTCAACAATTTTATCTTATTTCTAGCAATAAAATTTGCAATGTTTTTACTGCAGGACTATAAATTTACAAGTTTTAGATAATTGCTATATCTTCTAACGGAAGTAAGTCAAAATATTTCTAATTTAATTAGTTACAAACAAATAAAGAAAAAAGAAATAAAATTTGTCAATTACAAATTTAGATATTATATTATTTAAGAGGATTAATTCTAATCCTTATAAAAAAATTCCTTACATTTTTTATTATTTTTTTAAAAAATAGTATATTCTAAAATTTGCTGAACTGGAAACTTTTTCTCTTACTTATATTTGTCTTTGTTAAATGGATGGAGAGAGAAAGAATTTTTCAGACCTAATAGTTATTAATTAAATTTGAAACAAAAAGTTTAAATAAAATTTCAAATTTGAAATTCTATTTTAATTCTATTAATTTTATTGACAGTTTTATAATATAGAGTAGTTCGAATTAAAAAAAATTATTTCTAAAGATGTTGATTTAAAGAATAAATTGGAAGAAAATTGAATCAATCAATTTTAAGTGAAAACTAATATCTAAATATTGAAACTCAAAATAATTAAACTCATTTTTTTATGCATTAAAGCACTGTTATATTCTTTTCAAATAAATAAATGATATTATCGAGTTTAATATTTCTTTTTTCACTTTTTTCTATCTTCATCTTTTCTTTCTTGAGGACCTCTCCTGTTTTTATAGGAAAATGTCATTTAAATTTGTGTTCCATCATAGTTATTATTTTTGCTTTTTGATATAAGCTATTTTAAAGATTATTCTCTAACCTTCCTTCACTTTTTTTTTACTGTTTACGAATATATTCTTTTTAACTTACTTCTTTCTTTAGCTGGCGTTCCCGGTATTTCTTTTTTTTTTGTTGTTGTTGTTGCTGTTGTTGCTTGCGCGAGTTTTAGATATTTGACAGTTTGAGATTTCTTTGAAGTTTAGAAAAAATTTCATAGTATCAGACAGCTGTCATCAGCACCTTACAACCATATCTGCTCAATTAGTTCATTTTAAAATGTTATCTTTTTCTAGAATATGGCTGTTTAATTTCTAATTTATTTTGTTTCGTTGGAATACTTTCAAACTCTTGCTATTCAAATTCTTATATGAAATTCTTATTGAAATTTTTGGACCATAGACAAATACTATTTTTGCAATTGCAATGAATTAACCATTTTTAGCGATGAATCTGTATTCCATAGAATGACCACTTAAATTCCTTAACTAATATTTTTTTATATATATTTACATTCTGAAATTGCATATATATATATATATATATATACAATTTTCCTGCTAACAAGCCTTAATTTTTCATAACTGCATTTTATAAGTATAAAGTAAATATTAGGAGATAAATAAAATGAAATATAATAATTTCATGAGTAAATAATACAAAAATTTGAAAGTAATATTGATGTATGAAAAGTTTTAAATAAATATAAAGGTAAATTATTGTAGTGACAATTTTACTTATGCCAATATTTCTTCATATTTAAAGTATTCAAAGAAATTGGCAGCAAAATGAATATTTCCATTATTCTGTTTGAGTTATGCAATGAAATATGCAGGCACGATAAGTTTGTAAGAAGATGGTTTTCAGCACGATATTTGATCATTACAAAGCTTTTCATTGTTTGTAAAATGCCAAGTTGATATGCAATCTTAAAACTACGCTGCTCCTAATAGAAAACTATTGCCACGTAATGTTTATAAAGTAGCATGATATTTAACAGATTGTGTTTCGAGAATTTAATTTTTCTTTTTTTGAGAGAATGCATTGTAATTAATATTTATATTACAGAATCAAGCTTCAATTTCTCTCAGAAAAATTAACATATTCATTAATATTAATTTCCTTTTAAAATGGATGAGAGTCATCTTAGAATAATTATTTACTGTGTAACTTCATGAGATAATTTAAGGATCGTAAGATTTCATTACAATATTTTAAAACTCTTTCTTTATTCAAAATATTCAACCGAGTAAAATTCTTTAACATCCGAAAAATTAAAAAAAAGGGAAATTATCTAACTTCACTGGAATGCGCGAGTAATTTAGATTTAGCGAGAGATGAGAAGAAATTATTTTAATATATAGCCAAACAAACAGTTTAATTTTATTTTATTAAACAAAATACAAATTTTAAAAAACCTCAGAAAATTTTAATTTTCTTTCATTTGATAAATTTTGTCCAGTTATACATTACCAAAAGCCGACAATTAAAATATTTTAAGTTCTGAATTTTAATTTCATCATAATTATTCATGTCTTTATTTACACACTCACATATAGATATATACGTATGATTCACATTCATATGTACCAGAAAATATTTTAAATAGTTTGAAATGTAAAATTTTATGAAGATTTCTTCATTAGAACATTAGTTAGAAGAAAATAAAAAAAAAATCATTAAAGTATGTCGATTTTAGCTGGTAACATTTTTCTTTTTACAGGAATAAATCTGCACACTATTTTCAAATTAATTTTAATTGCTTTTGCTGATTTTTCTTTTACTATTTAATATGCAAGTACCTTTATCAAGCTTCATATTCGTAATCGATTTAAGCAAACTTTTTTTACGTTTATTGCCCAATTTTTTCATTTGCTTCATGTAAAAAAATTAATAAGAAAAGTTTTGCTTCTAACAATAGCTAAATAAAGTATCGTTTTTATACATTATTTTTTGTAATTCTAAAGTATCATATTTTGGATGGAAATGAAATAAATATTTTTATTTTCAGACAGCATATTTAACATGATAACCTATAGTCTCAAGCAGCAATAAACAGAAACAAACCAAATAATAATTTTTTTTACTTAACTGTACTTACCAAAATGATTACTAATAAATTTTTGATATGAAAGAATGAAGTTTGTTTTCAAATGTGTGTAATATATTTTTGAGGAAATACACTCTCATTTTTATTGAGTTAAAAGCAAAACTAAATATTAAATTTTATTCCTGTATCTTTTATTTTTAAATAAAGCTTCTAACAAACTAGAGCGATTTTTTATTTGAATCACTTGCACTAAGAAAAATGAGTATATCTCATCAGATACTACTGGAGTGATGAAATTATCTAAAATATCCATTCTCTGTACGATCTTGGCATAATGCTAGAGTTATTACTTTCCAAAGGCTTTAAAGTACTGATCGATCCTTTACAAAGCCATCTAAAGGAATCCAGAGCTCTGCGATCTCTTTTCAGAGAGAGCCTTCATGGAAAATCCAAAAGACTAATATGAAGAAAAATTGAGAAGGAAAGCTCACAAAGATTATTGCAATAGATATATCTGATGTCTAATCTATCTCAACATATGATGGCATTCCTACGACCTTCGAACATCCGTTATTGGGTGTTTATCCTCTCATTTCCTAAGGATAAAGGAAAAGGACCCCAAGGGGATAAGTATTTATGTAGTCTTGTAGCTCTGCCTTAGTATCTAGTTTAGAGTGAAACAGAGACTAAATATACTAAAGAATACTGATATAAGTCATCTTATCAGAGATTTACAGAAGAAAATGTTTTTCTATCAATTTTTATAAAGCGTCTTTCAATTAAAATTAATGGAAACATTCAAAAATTTCATACGAGCAATATCATATGAAATATTAAATTGATATATTAACTGTTCTATCGTCTATAGTGTCTGATTATAGGATTCATTCGATTCTAACATAAATTTCTCATTTTGGTTCTACAGAATTCGCAAAACATTTGAGATGTATATTTATTTCTCTTAAATTTTATATTTTATAAAATGTATTAGACTTATATTTAAATACATTAGATAATAAATAATAAAGCATATTAGATTTGTATTTTATAAGGAATTATAATACTTTTTATAAACAATGTAAGGTTATAAATTTAAACAAGCAACAATTTGTTTCATGCACAGCATACTGAAACTGTCACTATAGCGATTATATATATTTAAAAGAGCAAAACTCAAATATTTTTTGCTTGCATCTTATAAAAAATCATAATTCTATACAATTTACAATAGACAAATATTGATTCCACGCAGTGTAGTATTTCTATTTTTAATATCATTTTATATTGTATTATACACATTATTTAAAGAAATAGTAATCTTCGAAATTCGCATCTAAAAAAAGAACACACACACAAAATTATAATTTTTAAATCGTATATTCTAAATCCATGCTTACATTGCAATAAAATATACATAATATATGGAATTTCAAATGAAGGAAATAGTTAATGGAATTTCAGTTGCAGACACATTTTAAATATTTCTTTTCTGAAAATTATTCTATGTTGTTTTCAGATGCGCATGCTTCTGAGGTACTTCTAGCGCTTTTTTTTGAAATTTATAAACAACCATAAAATAAAATACCACTTTAGAAGAAAATAAATATATCTGCCCCTTTTCTGTTTCACTTTAATTATATAAATAAAAGAAAGATGTTTTTGCTGAAAAGAACAAAAATAGGTTATGCATAATAATAATAATACGTTGCTTTATTCAAAATGCAAATTTTAACTGAAAATAATAATTAATTATTTAATACAGAAATTTTTGAATTTGAAAAATTTGAAATAATGTTTGTAATTAGAATCTGTTTTTATTAAAAATCCTTCATTTTGATAGATTATTTTAAAATATTTTAGATAATGGTATTCTAATATATATAGTATTAAATTTCATATGACGAAATCATTAGATACAAAAAGAAATCTTAATTGCCCTTTTAGATAAATTAAGTCTAAAAGGACAATTAAAAGTAAACCTTTTATTATATAATAAATATACTTTATTATACTTACTTACTTATAAGTTATTTTGTAAATATACTTTAAAAGTAGATTTTTTTATAATGATCGTGAAATGAAATTCTTTCATTTCTTAATCAGTGGTATTAAAATATTTTTAAATAATTAATAAAATCACATGAAATTTTCATTTATATTTATTTCTTTGGCATGGCCCGATTAAACGTTAAATATTGCTAGCTGTGAAGTACGATTTTTAAAAAAGTAAAATGTTTTTTACTGATTTCAGATGGAATTTGAAATGCGTCTTGGACAAAAAAAAAAAAAAAAAAAATGTTTGAAATTGCGAGACTTTTATGTAAATATACGGATACTTATTCTAATACTTGTTTTAAATTTATTCAATAGTTCATGTTTGCTCTAAAATTTCTCTTTTTAGAATTATTAAACAGTTCGTTATATGGGAACAATTGCAAAAAAATATTCAAAGTATAATTGAATTATTAATGCAATTGAAGACAAATAAAGTCGTTGTTATTTCTTCTTGTTTACATCAAAAAATTTTGCAGAATTTTGCTATAATATTTATAAAATGCTAAAAGTAAATTTGATAATTATTTTGTGGCATTTATTTCATTTGTTCAAATGATAATATTAGTTTTTCTTGTAGTTACATCAGTTGTTGATAAACTTTATGTGAGAGATAAGCAAGTCAACTTTTTTTTTTTTTTTTTTCAAAAAACTCTAAAACTGACTTTTACTTTATACGATAGGAAAATGGGAAAAAAATGCTTTAGAATGAAAAAGAGCCAGAAGTTTACAATTGCGAGGTGTACTTGTGCTGTTTGTCCTCGCATCAGAGGCGGAGTGGCATGTCTTTCCGTGCCATTTCATGTCTGATATACGACGGGAAACAGGTTTAGGATCCAGTTTCTGGAAAGGACTAAATCAATTATTCTGAGTCGGTTTAATCTCTGTCGGATTTTCTCGGGCTAGAGACGTGAATTCGCCTTCCAAAATCTCCAGTGGATTTTCCTCTTTTGGAATTTTACGCTGGAATGAATAGGGGACTAATTCTTCTTCATGGGCGCAGTAGATTACGGTTAGTAACGCGACATTCCACTCGGAGCATGAATGTTTTTAAATAAAGTAACACACCGTTAAACTCGATCAAAGCTGCTAGAAAATGAAGAACATTTATTTATTTTCCGCGGTTAGATTTTTTTTTTTAATAAATTTAAGTGTTTCTTAATTTTTGTTATTTGGTATTCGGAATATATAAAATATTAATTAATATATGCGATCAAATTTTTCAATAGAAGAAATCTTATTTTATTTATATTTAATGTTATATTTTAGTTACACCAGGTTTTTTTTATAAAAAAAATTATCGCAGCATATATACAGGCATTTGTATTGTAACACATGATATCACAGATATAGATTTTTGAAATTATATACATATCGAATATTTTTATTAAATCTAGGTATGTGATATTCGGAATATGAAAAGTGAAATCGGGTATTTTTTTTTTATATCGTATTAAAACTTAAAGTATTAAATATGACATAGGTTTCAGGTTCTATTTTGGAGTAAAGAACCCTAATAGAATACTGAAATGTACAATGACGAATTGTGTTTTCCAGAAAAATATCCAAAAGAAAACTCGCCCACGTATAAGTAAAAACAAAACAAACAAAAAAAATTAACTTTGCGCAATTATTTGATTAAAGAATAAGAATTTTGTTCCAGTGCATTTGATTCAATATTCCAGCTGAGAATGTTACTGTATAAAAAATCAAAGCATTCAACTAGCTCGCATTCTGACGTCTTACATTTTTATTTGAGACAACAGTTAATAAATTTAGTGTCATGAGCTTGACTTTTAGTTTATTAAATTATTATTTTCTTTAATAAATAATACATGAACTTTCCGTCAAGATCCAGTAAGTTTAAAATGAAGGAACAAATAAAATAATCTACGTAAATAATATCGTTAGTCAAAACAGAATTTCTATTCAAATATAACAACAGTATGCTTGAATTATAACATATTTTTAAATGAAGCATGCTCATGATATATCAAAATGTCATCTAAAAATGATTAAAACAGATAACTACAATAAAAATTAAAAGTGTTATTAGTTTCGTCGAAATTCTGTTGTGACTTATGGCACTTTACAAGCCCACTGACAGTCATATGTTAGCGATTTAAGCCGAGGAAACGTATCTTGCTTTTTCAGTAGCTCCAACTAGAACCACGAGTACGAATTAGCTACGTCATGCGTCACATTCGCTTGCCCAACCCCTTTTTATGGGGTGGGGGGGGGCAAATTCACACACCTCACAATTCACACACCTCACAACAACCATGCCTGAACCGGTACTCGAACCCGGGACACCCAGATTACGGGAAAGACGAGCTACCGTTACGCGAGGACGCGGTCTCATCGGGGTTCTAAACAACATTTAGATAGGACCTACATAGCCTTTAGCATTCATAAGTTCACTTAAAAAATGAATGTATTTTTATTATCAGTATATTTTCTAATTAATAAAATAGATGCACTATCCTATCTATAGATCATGAGAATTCCCTAAATGAAACAGCAAACAAATGGTTCCTTAAGTATACGGATTACACTGATGTTTAATGAAATCGCATACATTATTACCGTCCACTGAATATTCGGTAAATATGATTTAAAAACAAAAATATTTGACTAATTATTATCATACTTTAAGTCCTAATATATGAAGCTTTGAAAAATAATTTTTACGCCTAATAGAGGAAATTTCAGTAGTCATTTAAGTTTCAAGGTATCGAATGTCATTTCTATTTTTATCATTATCTCGAAAGGAAATAGTCAAGTGTGAACAAATGAATGCACGAAGGTTTCATACTTCTTCAAGGAATTCTCTTACAAATCTCAAAAAGGCTCTTAATCAATGTGCTTAGTAAACGTATTTAAATCAATACTTCGGTAATTAATAAAACCTTAAATATTATTAGCAAACCTATGGATAATGTTTACAAAAAATTCTATTAATTGAGAGAACGTAAAC
The DNA here is from genome assembly GCF_947563725.1 of Argiope bruennichi. Classification (NCBI taxonomy): domain Eukaryota; kingdom Metazoa; phylum Arthropoda; class Arachnida; order Araneae; family Araneidae; genus Argiope; species Argiope bruennichi. The sequence continues at coordinate 26,126,747 of NC_079151.1, read as the reverse complement.
GAAATCAAGGAGCAGGTTTCAAACAAGGTTTAATCTGGCTCGAAAAGAGACTTAAACATTAAAAAATTAAATAATTTCTGACATATCTACAGAAATTGAAGATCATATCTTCCAAACCTATAATTTTGCAAAACCGGTTTTTGCATCGTCTTAAAATTCGAAAATTACCATTTTATGATATCAATGTACTTTCAGTAATTGTTTTCTTCATTTTTAATACTTTTTAAAATCGTATACAGAACATGCAGCAATTAGTTTTTATTATTATGAAATTCAACCCCATTATCAAATAATATTTCGGATTCATATCCACCTTTATATCGTGTGTATATATATATATATATATATATATATATATATATATATATATATATATATATATATACAAGAAGAAAATTGACAAAAAAAATCAACCGAAGACAGTCATTTTCTTCCATACGTTTTTTTTAATAGAAATGTCGGGAGATTTTATTTTATGCATGATCTTTTTGAATTATCAATTTATATTTTATGAATATCTATATAAAATACAAGAAGAAAAGTGATTATAAAAATCAACCGAAGACAGTCATTTTCTTCCATATGTTTTTTTTAATAGAAATGACGGGAAACTTTATTTTATACAAGATTAATTAAGAAAAAAATTGAAATGAAACGGAAAAGCATAGACTGGCAGAGCAAATGCGTCAAACTACTTTTATTTTTAACGTATGATTTGTCTTCAATTCTCTTGGGTAATTGATTTCCTTTAGAGTTATAATAAATTTTATTGGCATTCTGTTTTCATTTGCGTTTTGTTTGTTTCGGTTTTCCTGGGAATAGAGACATTCGAACATTTGCTTAGGTTCGGCAGTGAATTCTGAAATTGTTTTGCGTTTTTTCGTATTTCATTTTTTTTTACTAGTAAAGCAAACTGGGCGTCATTTTTATTTGTCATAGTGTTACAGAAAATATCCGAATCGATTATTTCATTATATGTCAATAGTTTGTAAATAAATAAACAAATTAATAAATATGTTTGAGTCGAAATTTAGTTTTAAATTATATATTCTTACATTAAGTTTTATATCTACAAAAGTTCTGTTTGAAGCTATGAGATAGGAATATCAGTAATATATACATTCTAAACAGAATTTATGCTTCCAACAAATCTATCTGCTTCCTGCTTCTGCTTATTCTAGCTTCTATCCTGCTTCTGTTTATTGACATTAAGTACTGCAAAAGGATGATAAGAGGTTTTTTGTATTTATTTTTAAAAGTCTCATTTTATTATTTTTCCAAATATCAAAAGTTTAAAGAAATATAGTCTACAAAGACCAAAATTATTTAGGAAATTACTGTATGCCCGGAAAAATTGTTAAAGACAAGGGTCCATGATTATATTTTCGAAATAAAATTTTAGGCTATATTTGTAAAACAGATTACGCTGAAATTCCCATATAGACCATCTAAAACAAATTAAATCTTTTAAATTAGTGTATATGTTGTGTATTTAAATTCTTATTGTTCTTTTAAGCATTAGAGAATTTTTAAATAATTAACATGACATTTTCGAAATGTTTCAGATGTTTTTCTTGCAAAAATGATATTTATTTTTGAGATATTTCTCTAGTTGTTACCTCTGATGAGTATGTTTTTAAAATATTAAACAGAATTTTAATATTTTTCCCCGAAGCGTGTAAAATTTTCAGCCAATATACATCTCAAAATATTTTTTCATGCCATTTGTAGAAGTAAAAAAATTTATTTATTGCAGTAACAGAACGACATAACCTTAGATACAGTGCTTTATTTTCCTTTAAGAAGTGTTCTGAATCTTATAATGTACGGTATTATATAATTTATTTATACAGTTGAATTTTATTCTTTTTTATATAAATAAATTTTCAGAAGATAATTAAATATTCAAAATTGAAGCAGGAATGAAGTTTGCTTTTGAAGACAAAAATTGTTATGAATCTGTTTATTGATAGTTAGGAAACAAAAACGTTAAAAGTCAATTGAATATTAGCCGCTTTTTTTCTCCAATTAAATTTTAATTAGTACTAATGTAATCCTTCTTATTTAAAATTACATAAAATAAATGAAAATAATGTCACAGGGAACATTTGAATTCCTCGATATATGATTACAATTTTTTTGAAAATATTTAGTCCTTATTAGCATATAAACAGTCTGATGAATTGTCTATGCAAATATTGTTTGTCACTACCTAAACTGTGTTTAATATTCAGGTATACTATAACATATTGCATAATAAAATTATCGAAAACCTTATTAATTAATTAAAAGGATAAGTATCTGATTTTTTCAATTGCCTGATGCAAAGGATTATTTAAAAAGAGGTATCGCGTGAAAAATAAATTTAATATTTTTGGAAGCAACTGGACCCTGAATTTGAATTTAATGTAAATATTGCATCTCTAGGTTCCAAATTCTTTTCCTGGATGCAGGCGCAATGCCTCCAGGTAGAAAGTTGCATTCAGAAGCAATTTGGATACATATAATATTTTCATTTGAAGTGTGAAAATGATCAATGTGTTTACCACTGCATATGCAACCATCTTCTATGAATTAATTGTGTCAATTTTAAAACTATCTATAGCTCGGAAAGGGTCTCTCTTTGTTGAACTTAAAACTAAATATATGTTCAATTGCGTGAATGGATTCATTTTTTTGCATACTATAGTCTACAAAATCGTTTTCTATGAGTCGAAAGTTTTTCAAAACGACACAACAATACCGCATTCACCTGGATTATAAGAATGCATAAAATGAAAGGTTTAGAGACTCTATCTATCGATGCACAAAATGTGTCTCTATGTATTGTTGTTCATTAGAAATGTGCATTTTAAATCTTCTCCTTCTTTTTTTAATGGACATACATATCTATCAATGATGCATAACAAAATCATCATTAAAATTGCTTACACAGTACATAGCAGATATTGGATTAATTTTAATAGATGTTGAAATTTCGGATATGCATATTAAGATGTGCTAAAAACTTGATGAAAATGTCTTCAGGGCCCATAAATGGAACACACAACTGAATGCAGTTCAATGAATTCTCAGATCGATGACTGAGCTCAAATTCTCATCAACGGCAGCTGTTTGTGACGTCACAGCTGCATCCAGCGAGGAATCCTGAAGTTTCATCTTCCCCTTTCAGGAATTCGAAGACCAGAAGAATTTCCATGGGATGCTCACAGATCGTGTTTTTTCTCCTTAGAGACGTTCCACTTTTTCCCCCTTTTATTTTCCTCTTATTTTTCCAACCGCCTCCTGTTTTCTTTTTTGTTTACTTACGGATATCTCTTTCTTTGCATTCTTCATCTTTTTTTGCTCTTTTTCTTTTCTTTTTTGCATTCCCTGACACCACTTTCCTGTCGAGTTCTTGATTGGACTCCAACGTGTCGGGGTATGAGATCATCAAACATTCCGCAACTCATACTCTGGGGACGCCATTGCGGTAATGCCTCGGGAAAATATCAACTTAGTTAAACATTTCAAAGACAAATACCGAGAGTATTTATTCTAAGGAAAGACTAATTATATCACACAAAATATGCATGTTCCTTTCCTGTATTAATTATTTACTTTTTGCTGTAATATTTTTTTTTTAATTCTCATAACAGTATGATCATTTTCTCGCTTACTTATTAATCGATATAGAATATAACACCATTTAACCACGTCGAAAAATTCAACTGAAAATCTTTAATTAGTTTTTTGACTAGATTTAAACCAGCGGAAGTGGTCTCCGTAAAAGTTTCTCGCATACTCTCTAATAAACTTGTTATGCGGGAGAACGCCTTGCATGATATTAGCATAAAAGAATAACGAAATGTTAAATTTTGGCGTGAAATTAGCATTTTTACTGAATACAGTTACTCGACAATTAATTGCCCCCAGTTATTCGACAATTAATCCCTGGCATGTGTTAATACTATCCAGAAAATTGAATCTGTATTTTAGACACTTTTTCTCCACTGCCAGAAAAATTTGACACAAAAGTGTACTTGTAGTTACAAAATTCATACCAGATTTGATATATTTAAATCATTGCGTTTGTTAATTATTTTTTTTATATATTACTGAAAGTACAGACCGACAGACAGTCACTTGTAGTTTCATTTGGCTGAAAATCTGAAAGGTGTTTACATTATAGATGTTAAATCTGTGAACCATGTTAAATCTATCTAGCTGTTTTCGTTTTGTAGTTATACTGTTAACTTACATTCGAACAATAGGACAGACTGACTTCCTCTGAAAAATATTTTTTCTCAATCTTTGATAGAAATCTGCAAATGTAGTGTAAAGTTCATTCACCAAATTTCACCAGTCTAGTTCAAATCATATTTAAGTTATCTTTGTCAAAGATAGACAGATGGACATTTTCTAAAAATATGTTTCTGAAACTTAGTGATTCAAATTTTTGACGATTACTATACTTTCTCTATACTACGTATATGAGAAAATAAAAATGTCATACCTAATACTATGAAGAATTACATAAACTAATGCTTAATAAAAAATCTATTTGATTAATTCTACAATTAATAAATATTTCTTTATTAAAATTTAATCCAATATATAATTGAAGATGAAGGGGTATTGAAGGTATTTACAAAATATATACACTTAAAATCAATAAAATATTGTAATTTTTTTTTCAATATAACTTGCGTTTTTAACATTTTTATTATTATTATTCACTTTATGTTGTAATACGCTATATCATACACATTTCTTAAAATGATCGAGATTTTTGCTATCTATTAAGAAAATAATCTTCTAACATATTTGCTACATTTCTTTAATATACCCTGATATTTATTAAATATTTTAACTACGATCTGTCTCTCCACTACCAAGCTATATGGAATTAAAGAAAAATAAAACATTAAAAATTATAATAATTATCGAATTCGAA